>NW_026607613.1:0-300000 GCF_029499605.1 Hyla sarda
CTCCTTGCGCACACTGCGCCTACGAGCCTCACTGAAGCCGCTTCTTCAGATTCTACAAAATGCGCAGATTGTCTACAAATGGCGATTCCCCTTTTCACTAACAGCTAGACATGGGACGACTTCTGCCACCCTCAGATGTCCTCCTGACTTGCCAAAGTTTCTTGCCACATTCAAGCTCCCGCCGATGCAACTGCCGGAATGGGATCAGATGTTTGTTTTTCCACCTCAGAAGCCCCCTGCCGCTTCCTCTGCTGGACAATCCTCCTCGCCCAGGCGACAGGGGAGGTCATCGAACCCGATGATTCCAAGACAGACACATGCTGCCTGATCTAGTTGGGACTTCTTACAATTGTCATCGTAGGATCTACAGTATGGACTGCGAATGCATTGATTCCTGTTGTTCCCAGACCTTCATCCCCTTGGACAGTTACATGTGTCGCTGGGTTATATTTTCTTGTTTATTGCACATAGTGGATACCGCCCCTCGGCCCATTTTTCTGTGGGTCTCTTAGTGTTGTGGGGCCTCCCTGAATATCTGCCTCCTGTTATGTAGTTTTAATTCGGGTTCCCTACCCGTCCAGCTACTTCATAGCCTGTTTTCCATATGCGCCCACCACCCTGCGGGTTGGATTGGGCTCCTTTAGTTATTTAACGGTCATACTCAGTTCTGTATGATGTTGATTGTGTTTGTTTTTGCGTACTCCATACTTTGGTGTGCCTTTCATGCTACCCGCCATAGTATAGACGTCGGGCTTGTTCCGACTAGGTCTCAGGTCCTTATGACCTATCCTCTTAGTCCCTGTATATCCGTGTCTGTACGGATATTGCTACCTCTTGCTGTCCTGTTCTTATTTTTCTTTGTCTCCCCTCTCTCCCACAGGCTACCTATTATCTCGTGGTGCTGGCCTCCCGGACTGATCATCCCCTCGGTCCTCCTCCTCCTGGGTGAGTTAATTGTAATCCCTCCACACACATATGATGGCTGACAATATCACGTCCCTTAACGTTAAGGGATTCAACATCCCCGAGAAAAGAGCGCAGACCCTGTATGCACTACATAAACAGAGGACACATATAGTGGCCCTACAGGAAACCCACTTCAAAGAGGGTCATCTCCCCTCAGGCACTAATAGATATTACCCAACCTGGTTAAATAGTGTAAATCCTGAATCCAGGACGAAGGGGGTCTCACTGCTTTTTCACAAGTCACTCCCACTCACAGTTCTTTCCTCCTCTATAGATCCGAATGCACGATTCATATTTGCAAATTGTTCCCTCTCTGACAGGACTATTACTGTAGCGTCGATATATGCCCCAAACCGCGACCAGGTTCCATTTCTGATTAATACCTTGGATGCCCTGGCTCGGTTTGCAACTGGGCCTGTGATACTATGTGGGGACTTTAATCTCCCCCTTTTCCCCTCAGTGGACACCTCCTCGGGCCATTCCTACATATCACATAGTCGTCTGAGAGCCCTGAGACAGAAACTCCACTCCCTACAATTGCTAGATGTCTGGAGAACGCTGCGCCCACAGGATAGAGACTATACTTTCTACTCCCACCCCAGGAATTCATACAGTAGGATTGACTATGTCTTTTGCTCTCATTCCCTTCTCCCTGCATTTCATTCAGCTGCGATAGGGATAATGACTGTCTCTGACCACGCCCCTGTCACCTGCTCCTTCTCGTTGCCCTCCTTTACCAAACCCCATGCCTCCTGGAGGCTTAATGAGTCCCTACTCCTAGATGAATTATGTCTGCTAGATCTCAAACAGACGATCTCAAACTTTCACAGGGATCACTTACATGACACCTCTTCTCCACTGATTAAATGGGAGGCACTCAAGTGTGTCCTCAGGGGCATCCTAGTGAGGCATGGGGCGAGGCTTAAAATGGCGGCCTCGGAGAAACTCTCTGCGCTGCTCTTGAAACTATCGGCGCTTGAAACACAACATAAGCAGACGCAGAAAGACACTGTATACAGGGATCTGATTGGGGTTCATCAGGAGCTTCTGTCCCTGTTAAATGCTAAACACCGTCACTACAAACAGATCACTGGTAAATTGTTCTATGAGTGGGGTGATAGGTCAGGACGCCTCCTGGCTAATGCCTTACGTGAGAAGAAGTCTTCTCTATATATCCCTGCCATCCGTACTGGATCTGGCTCAGTTACTCACCTAACCCTGAGCATCCTGGAGGCGTTTCATAGCTACTACACTACCCTCTATAATCTACCCAAGCCCCCGGGTCTACGATCTCCTAATGACACCGCTTTTCCCTCCTTGGCGCACTATATCTCCGACACGGCACTACCCCAACTCTCCCCTGATGTACTTACCTTCATGGAGACTCCGTTCACTGCTGAAGAACTCGACCTCGCTATCGCCTCCTTACCGGCAGGCAAAAGCCCGGGGCCTGATGGCTACACGGCTAAATTCTATAAGGTACTCAGAAGTGAACTGACTTCTCCGATCCTATCTGCATTTAACGACATCTCAGACTCCACCGACATACCACAATCCTTCCTGAGAGCCTTCATCACAGTGATCCCCAAGGAGGGAAAGGACCCCCTTTTGTGCCAAAGCTATAGACCCATTTCCCTGATAAACTCAGACGCTAAACTGTTCGCAAAATTAATAGCTAACAGGTTGTCTGGCCACATGGATTCCCTAGTCCATCCGGATCAGGTTGGCTTCATCCGGGGTAGGGAAGCAAGAGATAACACGTTTCGTGCCTTCTCCAGGATTCATCATGCTCAAAATGAACGCCTGCCGTTGTTACTGCTGTCCTTAGATGCTGAAAAGGCATTTGACCGGATGGACTGGGACTTCATGTCTGCCACCCTTACTCAAATTGGTCTGGGTCCTGTAGCAAGACAAGGTATCATGGCCCTATATAGACACCCCTTTGCACAGATACGTGTCAATGGTCAACTATCCGCGCCGTTTGAGATTTGCAATGGTACTAGACAGGGGTGCCCCCCTCTCACCCCTTTTGTATGTTCTATGTATGGAACACTTGCTTAACGCGATCCGCAACAATCCTGACATCAGGGGGTTACCGCTGTCTCATGACCATTGCAAATGCTCTGCATTTGCGGATGATGTCCTCTCGTACATTTCTTCCCCCCTCACATCCTTGCCCTCCCTAATGGCCTCTATAGACCTATTCTCAAATTATAGCAATTATAAGTTAAACTTGGCCAAAAGCGAGGCTCTGAATATTACCCTCTCTTCACAAGAGGTGTCCCTACTCAAATCTCTGTACCCGTTTAAATGGCAATCAATAGCTTTAAAATACCTGGGCATGCATGTCCCTTCTAACCTTGCAGACACCTTCAAGGTCAATTTCCCCCCTCTGCTGCAGACGCTGCGTAATGACCTAACCAGGTGGGAGCGCAGGGACTTTTCCTGGCTGGGGCGGATAAATATCTTTAAGATGAACGTGCTACCTCGACTCCTCTACTTGTTTGCTGGCGTTCCGACGCACTTGCCTCGCTCTTTTTTCAGGGAACTCTCTGCGCTCCAGTCGGGTTTTGTGTGGGCACGCAAGAGGCCTCGTATTGCTAGGAAACTACTATACAGATGCAAAACTGATGAGGGACTGGCGTTACCAGACTGCCTATCGTACTATCTGGCGGCCGTTCTAGTCCGTGTACTGGACAGCTTCCAGGACACTTCTAATAAGCTGTGGGTCAGAATTGAGGGGCGCTCTAATCCACTCTATCCTCCGCTCCGCTTTCACCTTACCTCCAGTGATGGACTCCATAGCTAAAACGTACTCGGCGTATTTGGGTAGCCACTCCCTGATAACACCAGACGGACCACTAACGCCCATCTTTGGGAACCCCGCCTTCCCCCCGGCCCTTTCCTCCACATCATTTCGATCTTTTCATAGATTGGAGGGTACCACTCTCTCCTCTGTCCTATCGCAGGATAGTCTGAAATCACTCCCGGACATCTTAGGCGATGCTCCCCACTCTATTCTACACTCCTTCCAGTACAACCAGTTACGACACTTCTACAGCTCCAACAAAACCTCCCTCAATCTGCATAGACAGCTCACTACCTTTGAAAGTTTATGCGCCACCTCCAACACTGTTCCCCATGCTGTGAGCGTAGTATATTCACTGCTCTAACGCACAGGCTCCTCCACTCCTTTGCCTTTCCGTACGGCATGGGAGAGGGAAATTGGCGGTGTGCTCTCGGATGCTGATTGGTGCATGCATTGACCCTCTGTCATAGATCTTCCATCTCCTGCAGGATACACGAGACTAATTATAAAATAATATCCTGCTGGTATAGAGTTCCTGCTCTTCTCTCCCGTATTTACCCATCTGTCTCGGATTCTTGCTGGAGATGTGGACATCGGGGAGGAACTATGACGCATATATGGCTGTCCAGCTCTATGCTTGATGATTTTTGGGCCTCCGTCCTAGACAGAATCCGCACATTCACCTCTCTAACGCTCCCAAGGGAACCGGCTGTCATACTACTCTCGATCCTGCCGCGAGACACACCCAAACTTACCTCCAAACTAACACATTTCCTACTACTATCTGCCAGATCAGTAATTCCCAGACTCTGGAAGTCCTCTATGGCACTCACTCATCTTGGCTTAGGGAAGTATCGCACATCTGTAGAATGGAGGAGCTGCTGGCGGACTCCAGACGCCAATGCACCAAATTTCATGAGGTTTGGGCCCCCTGGCTGGCCTTTGTGTCCTCGCCCGATTTCAGAACCCGGCACTTGGATGACTCGAGGGGATGATTGATCGACGATTGGGGACTGACCCGGACAGGTATGTGCACCACAAGAGAACCTCACTATATGCCGCCTTCAGCCTGTGGTCCTAGCCACTCTCTTCTCTTGTCTTTCTTTTCTATTCTTCCCTCCCTCCTTTCTATCTCCGCACACTTGATTCACTCTTTGACTTGCGTGCCCTTTCTTTTTCTCCTCCTCTCCTTTCCCATGTCCCTTATGCCCCCCGTTTTTTTTTTGTTTCTTCCCTCCCTTCCCACCCCTTTTCCCTCCCATCCTCCTTCTCCCTCCGTTCCCCTCTCCTCCTCAAAACCCCTACCACCTTCTTAGTCTCAGGCCGACTCACGCTTGCCCCTGATCCACTTATATGTTGGTCTCATGACTACGAGTAGGTGTCGCTCCAGCTAGCTCCGTTGGACTTCAGAGGTTATTTCTCACTTAGATAACGACTGTTTCTCATGCCTGTCTATTACCTCAGACCTGTGTAGTTTCAGCTTGATTGTATTTACTGTGGGAGCTCATTCCGGATGTCATGGGACGATGTTGACACCTGTGACTATGTTTCGTGATTTACAATGTTGTAAGTACTTATTCATACTGACGAGATGTTTCTTCTATTGCCCTGTTGTCATTGTTGTATATGATACTTAATGATAATAAAAAGATATTTTGGAAAAAAAAAAAAAAAATAGTGAGAAAATACCCCCCCCCCCCCAAAAAAAAAAAAAAAACATGCTCTCGGCATCCCACAGATTTGATAGCCTAAAAACACCATAAAAGGTTGAAGAAACCCCCATTAGTGTCTGGTGTTTCATATTACCCTATTGATTCCAACCTAACATGTGCCCGTAGCGAGCATGGTGTTTTTTATGACAAACACGCCAAGTGTAATCCCAGCTGAAATGAATGTTTTCACAATAGGTGTGAACAGGCTGCAGGCTGTGCTAGATATATTTGCATAGTTGCGGCATACAGCATGTGCAGCATTTATGTGGCGGCTTTCCGCTGGCATACATGGCTTTCTGTGCTGGTGAATGCAGCGGGCACTTACTGGTGTTTTTTTCCTAGCTGCACAGTTTTGCACCACAAACACTCCGGCTGGGACCAGGCTGACCGATCTAATGACCAAGATGCCGCAGAGAACGGCTTTCTTTTTGTGAAAGTTCTGGCGAACTACAATGCTCAGAAGAGGAGGAGCGCCATTGAGCTTTTGGAAAGAGAATTAGTTTGGAATGGTCAGGGCCATGTACGTTTACAAAGCCCCCCGTGGTGCCAGAACAGTGGACCCCCCCCCCCCCCCACATGTGACCCCATTTTGGAAACTACACCCCTCACAGAATTTAATAAGGGGTGCAGTGAGTATTTACACCCCACAGATCTTTGGAACAGTGGGCTGTGCAAATGAAAAATTTAATTTTTCATTTTTACGGACCACTGTTCCAAAAATCTGTCAGACACCTGTGGGGCGTAAATTTTCAATGTACCCCTTATTACATTACGTGAGGGGTGTAGTCTTAAAAATGGGGTCACATGTGTCGGGGGTCCATTGTTCTTGCACTATGGGGGCTTTGTAAACACATGTGGCCTTCAATTCCGGACAAATTTTCTCTGCAAAATCCCAATGGCGCTCCTTCTCTTCTGAGCATTGTAGTTCGCCCGCAGAGCACTTTAAATTCACATATGGGGTATGTTCTTACTCAGAAGAAATGGGGTTACAAATTTGGGGCAAGCTTTTTTCCTATTTTCCCTTGTGAAAATGAAAAATTTTGGGTAACACCAGCATTTTAGTGAAAAAATATATATTTTTTCATTTTCCCATCCAACTTTAATGAAAATTCGTCAAACACCTGTGGGGTGTTCAGGCTCATTATACCCCTTGTCACGTTCGGTGAGGGGTGTAGTTTCCAAAATGGGGTCACATGTGGGTATTTTTTTTTTTTTTTTTTGCGTTTGTCAGAACCGCTGTACAATCAGCCACCCCTGTGCAAATCACCAATTTAGGCCTCAAATGTACATGGTGCGCTCTCATTCCTGAGCCTTGTTGTGAGCCCGCAGAGCATTTTACGCTCACATCTGGGGTATTTCCGTACTCAGGAGAAATTGTGTTACAAATTTTGGGGGTCTTTTTTTCCTTTTACCGCTTGTTAGTGTAAATTTTTTTATTTTTTTACACTAACAGGCCGGTGTAGCCCCCAACTTTTCCTTTTCACAAGCGGTAAAAGGAAAAAAAGCCCCCAAAAATTTGTAGTGCAATTTCTCCCGAGTACGGAGATACCCCATATGTGGCCCTAAACTGTATCCTTGAAATACGACAGGGCTCCGAAGTGAGAGAGCGCCATGCGCATTTAAGGACTAAATTAGGGATTGCACAGGGGTGGACATAGGGGTATTCTACGCCAGTGATTCCCAAACAGGGTTCCTCCAGCTGTTGCTAAACTCCCAGCATGCCTGGACAGTCAGTGGCTGTCCAGAAATGCTGGGAGCTGTTGTTTTGCAACAGCTGGAGGCTCCGTTTTGGAAACCCTGCCGTACAAGACGTTTTTAATTTTTTATTGGGGGGGGGGACAGTGTAAGGGGGTGTATATGTAGTGTTTTACCCTTTATTATGTGCAAGTGTAGTGTAGTGTTTTAGGGTACATTCACACTGGCGTGTTATGATGAATTTCCCGCTAGGAGTTTGCGCTGTGGCGAAAAATTTGCCGCAGCCCAAACTTGAAGCAGGAAATTTACTGTAAACCTGTCCGCGTGAATGTACCCTGTACATTCACATGGGGGGGGGGGGGGGGCAAACCTCCAGCTGTTTCAAAACTACAACTCCCAGCATGTACTGACAGACCGTGCATGCTGGGAGTTGTACTTTTGCAACAGCTGGAGGCACACTGGTTGGAAAACCTTCAGTTAGGTTCTGTTACCTAACTCAGTATTTTCCAACCAGTGTGCCTCCAGCTGTTGCAAAACTACAACTCCCAGCATGTACTAATCACCGAAGGGCATGCTGGGAGATGTAGTTATGCAACAGCTGGAGGTACCCAACTACAATTCCCAGCATGCCGAGACAGCTGTTTGCTTTCTGGGCATGCTGGGGATTGCAGTTTTGCAACATCTGATCGCAGGGACGTGGAACCTATCTTCTTTTTACATGTGGGGTCAAGTATTTACATTCTGACACCTTCACCTTTAGCACCCTATTTTTTGTTTTCTTGCACTACTTTTTTTACATTTATTGTATACACTTATATTTCTGTGTTGCACATTGCACCTTATGCATATATTTTTAAGGTTAAACACACTTTTTATGCTTTAAACAGAGTGTCACATTGCACGTATTTTATAGCAACAGGTGCTTTTATGATCCATTGGTGATCAGTTGACCCCGACATTTACGCCTTTCCTTTTTACATCCTTTTCCCGTCCCTGCTATCTATTGCATTTTTTAAGTTCATTTATTTTTATATATATATATATATATATATATATATATATATATATATATATATATACACCGTATATACTCGAGTATAAGCCGACCCGAATATAAGCCGAGGCCCCTAATTTCACCCCAAAAACCCAGGAAAAGTTATTGACTCCACTATAAGCCTAGGGTGGGAAATACATCATTCCCCCCCCCCCCCCATATCATCATCCAGACTCCCGTCATCATCCCCCCCCCCTTCATCATCACTGCCTGTCAATCCCTTCATCAGTGGTCTTCAACCTGCGGACCTCCAGATGTTGCAAAACTACAACTCCCAGCATGCGCAGGCTGCGAATGAACGTCCCTGTGCGTCGTCATCAAGGCAACGTCACTAGTCCGGGCCGGGCCCGGAGCACGGAGAAGAGGGGCCCCCCCGGTGAAAATTGACAGCCCCGGAACGACTATCCCTCCCCACCCGACAGTCCCTGCAGCACAGATGGCCAGGACCAGCATACCCTTCCTTCCCACTGAGGGGAAATGAGTAGAAAACTAAAGGGGGTCTGGATGATGGCGAAGGCCGCAGTGGTCTTCAACCTCCGGACCTCCAGAGGTTTCAAAAGTACAACTCCCAGCATGCCTGGACAGCCGATGGCTGTCCGGGCATGCTGGGAGTTGTAGTTCTGCAACATCTGGAGGTCCGCAGGTTGAAGACCACTGTGAAGGGATTGACAGGCGGAGAGTTCACTCGTGTATAAGCCGAGGGGGGCGTTTTCAGCACGATAAATCGTGCTGAAAAACTTGGCTTATACTCGAGTATATACGGTATATATATATATATATATATATATATATATATATATATATATATATATATATATATATATATATATATATATATATACCGTATATATATATATATATATATATATATATATATATATATATAATTAATTTTTTTAAACAATTATACACAATATCAAATTGTGCTAATGATTACAATTTTTATGTATGTTATATAGCTATATATTATTATCAATCTCTTTTTTTGCTTGTGTATAATATATATATTTTTTTGTAAAATAAAACTATATTTATTAAATTTGATGGTCATTGATTTATCAGATTAATATATTTCTTATTTATTTTATTATATACATTTTTTATTCTTGGTGGGTTTACCCTATACGCTGTAGTGGCGTATTTATAGGTTTTTTTAACAGCTGGAGGTACCCAACTACAATTCCCAGCATGCCGAGACAGCTGTTTGCTTTCTGGGCATGCTGGAAATTGCAGTTTTGCAACATCTGGAGAGCTACAGTTTTTAGACCACTGCACAGTGATATTGGGGAAGGGATGGGATTTTATATTTCTTCATAAGCATTAATGTTATTTTGTTCCAGGAATGTATCTAATCCTGTTTTAAAGCTGTTAATTGTTCCTGCTGTGACCAGTTCCTGAGGTAGACCGTTCCATAAATTCACAGTCCTCACGGTAAAGAAGGCGTGTCGCCCCTTGAGACTAAACTTTTTCTTCTCCAGACGGAGGGAGTGCCCCCTCGTCCTTTGGGGGGGTTTAACCTGGAACAGTTTTTCTCCATATTTTTTGTATGGGCCATTAATATACTTATATACGTTTATCATATCCCCCCTTAAACGTCTCTTCTCAAGACTAAACAATTGTAACTCCTTTAATCGCTCCTCATAGCTAAGATGTTCCATGCCCCATATTAGTTTAGTCGCGCGTCTCTGCACCCTTTCCAACTCCGCAGTGTCCCTTTTATGGACAGGTGCCCAAAACTGAACAGCATATTCCAGGTGAGGCCGTACCAATGCTTTATAAAGGGGGAGTATTATGTCCCTGTCCCTTGAGTCCATGCCTCTTTTGATACATGACAATATCCTGCCGGCTTTGGAAGCAGCAGCCTGACATTGCATGCTATTCTGTAGTCTGTGATCTACAAGTACACCCAGATCCTTCTCTACCAGTGACTCTGACAGTTTAATCCCCCCTAAGACATACGATGCATGCAGGTTATTAGTACCCAGATGCATAACTTTACATTTATCCACATTGAACCTCATTTGCCAAGTGGATGCCCAGACACTTAGTCTATCCAAGTCATCCTGTAACCTATACACATCCTCTATAGACTGTACTGTGCTACAAAGCTTGGTGTCATCTGCAAAGATAGAAACAGAGCTGTTAATACCATCCTCTATATCATTGATAAATAAATTAAACAACAGCGGTCCCAGTACAGAACCTTGGGGTACACCACTAATAACCGGGGACCAATCAGAGTACGAATTATTGACCACCACTCTCTGGGTACGATCCATGAGCCAGTGTTCAATCCAGTTACAAACTAAAGTTTCCAAGCCCAAAGACCTTAACTTACCTGTCAGACGTCTATGAGGGACAGTATCAAACGCTTTAGCAAAATCCAGAAACACTATATCCACAGCCATTCCTCTGTCAAGGCTTCTACTCACCTCTTCATAAAAGCAAATTAGATTGGTTTGACAACTTCTATCCTTAGTAAACCCATGCTGGTTATCACTTATAATATAATTATCCCCTATGTATTCCTGTATGTAATCCCGTATAAGTCCTTCAAACAATTTACCCACAATGCACGTTAAACTTACCGGTCTATAGTTTCCTGGGGAAGACCTAGAGCCCTTTTTGAAGATTGGCACCACATTCGCCTTGCGCCAGTCCCTTGGCACAATACCAGACACCAGAGAATCTCTAAATATCATGAACAGGGGTACAGATATTACTGAACTTACCTCTCTAAGAACTCTTGGGTGTAGTCCATCCGGCCCTGGGGATTTGCTTACATTTATATCACTTAACTTACCTTGTACCATCTCTACATTAAGCCAGTTCAGTACATTATATGATGTGTTACCAGCACTGACCTGTACATGATGTGTTACCAGCACTGACCTGGCCAATGTCAGCTCCTTTTTCCATAGTGTATACAGAACTAAAGAACCCATTCAGTAGCTCCGCTTTCTCTTGATCGCCTGTGACAACCTCCCCATTATCATTATTAAGGGGTCCTACATGCTCTGTCCTTGTTTTTTTTGCATTTATATATCTAAAAAAAATATTTAGGATTAGTTTTGCTTTCTTTGGCCACCTGTCTCTCATTTTGAATTTTTGCTGTTTTTATTACATTTTTACAGATTTTATTAAGCTCCTTGTACTGTTTAAATGTTATAGCTGACCCATCAGATTTGTATTTTTTGAAGGCTATTTTTTTGTTGTTTATTGCTCTTTTAACATCATGTGTCAGCCATGTAGGATTTAGTTTTAATCGTTTATATTTGTTCCCCTTTGGTATATATTTAGCTGTATAGTTATTTAGAGTTGATTTAAAGATGTCCCATTTACCTTCTGTATCAGTATTTGACAACACCTCCCCCCAGTCTATGTCCTGTAGTGCAGCCCTCAGCCCAGGGAAGTTTGCCTTTTTAAAGTTATATGGTTTTGCCTTCCCCGCCTGTCTTTGTTTTCTACATTTTAAGTCAAAAGTAACTATATTGTGGTCGCTATTCCCAAGGTTTTCCCGCACAGTTACATTACCAACCAGCCAGGGGCGGACACAGACAGCAGAGGGCCCCTGTGCAAAGAATGTGCCTGCCCCCCCCCCCCCCAGCACTGTGCCCCCTCATGTACCTAGACCCCACCGGAGTGCCTCCACTTATCCCGCCCGTGTAGTGTCGCCACTTGCCTTGTCCACCACAGGTGGATGGAACGGCTCCTGAGGTGGGCTCCGGGTGGCCCCTGTCCCTCTCAGTGTGCGGACCAGGCCCCATGAGTACTCCCCCGGGTCAGCCTGACCCGTATCTAGCTGGGAGGCAGAGGGCAGTGCTCCCCTTTACACTCGCACCCCTTGACTTAGCACGACACCCCTTGGCACCCCCTGGTTCCTTGGCTCCTTAGTAATAGAAGTGACTTACAGGCAGGGCCAGACTGGGACGAAAAATAGGCCCAGGCATTTAAAAAAAAACAGCCCATTTTTATAGTGGGGGTCTGACTCATGGGACCCCCACCAATCACCTTGGTTCAAGTGGCTCCCCAGATGTTGGAAATCTGCAACTCCCATCATGTCTGAAGTGACTACAGCTGATGGGACAGTCAGGAGACTACACAATGATATCAGTGACTACAGCTCTGATGGGACAGTTAGGAGAATACACAATGATATCACTGACCTGAGTGACGTCTTCTCTGTTGTCTTTACTTTTCTTCTTCATCTGGTCCAGACACCGGGATTTCTTCCATCTTCTCTGCAGAGTCTGACACCTGGACATCATTGGTTCCTTAATTTGTCAGTAGATCCTCATCCTCTGTATGATGACAATAATCATTATAACCTTGCCAAATACTGTACCCATGAATATAATACTGCCAACCACTGTACCCCCTGAATACTGCCAACCACTGTACCCCTGAATATAATACTGCCAACCACTGTACTCCATTAATATAATACTGCCAATCACTGTACTCCATTAATACTGCCAACCACTGTACCAACCACTGAATCATCCCATACACCCCACGCACTCCATCCTCAGTCTCATCACCCCATATACCCCACGCACCCCATCCTCAGTCTCCTCATCACCCCATACACCCCATCCTCAGTCTCCTCATCACCCCATGCACT
This sequence comes from Hyla sarda, assembly GCF_029499605.1. Lineage (NCBI taxonomy): Eukaryota > Metazoa > Chordata > Amphibia > Anura > Hylidae > Hyla > Hyla sarda. The sequence continues at coordinate 12,861 of NW_026607613.1, forward strand.
CCATCCTCAGTCTCCTCATCACCCCATGCACTCCATCCTCAGTCTCCTCATCACCCCATACACCCCATGCACTCCATCCTCAGTCTCCTCATCACCCCATGCACTCCATCCTCAGTCTCCTCAACACCCCCATACACCCCACGCACTCCATCCTCAGTCTCCTCATCACCCCATATACCTTAAGCACCTCATCATTATTACACAGCTGACACCCCCCCCCCCCCCCCGGTCCTTCTCATCAGGGCTGCCGTCAGAAATTTTGGGGCCCCTTACACAGATCAAGGCCCCCTTCAACCCCTCCCCGCCCCCAGGTAATTTTTAGATTGCATATACTTACCAATGTTGTGCCATAGCACAGAATTTGTTATTGGCGCTACCTTACTACAGGCTGTTGAAGCTTTCTGCACTAACGGAGCACAGATCAGATGAGCCGGAGGCAGATAGGTACCCTCCGCTGAGTTGATCGGGACACCACAATTTTGCTGTGGTCCTGATCAGCTCCTCTGGGCTATCTGGCAACCTATTTTCATACTTTTAGATGCTGCAATGAACTTTGATTGTGGCATCTAATGTGGTTAATGCTGGACATCACCCTGATTGGTGAACTCTGGCATTAGCCACATGTCCCAGCTCTAACCAACCGGTTATGAAGCATAGAACAGGAGGGGGGCAGGACGTACATTTACACCCTGCAACCTTAAGGAAATACACATATACAGCCTCATATGTTTACACAGCCTCTATATACTCATACACAGCGCCAATACACACATATAGTCATGGCCGTAAATGTTGGCACCCCTGAAATTTTTCTATAAAATTCTCACAGAAAAGGATTGCAGTAACACATGTTTTACTATACACATGTTTATTCCCTTTGTGTGTATTGGAACTAACCCCCCAAAAAGGGAGGAAAAAAGCAAATTGGACATAATGTCACACCAAACTCCAAAAATGGTCTGGACAAAATTATTGGCACCCTTTCAAAATTGTGGATAAATAAGATTGTTTCAAGCATGTGATGTTCCTTTAAACTCACCTGGGGCAAGTAACAGGTGTGGGCAATATCAAAATCACACCTGAAAGCAGATAAAAAGGAGAGAAGTTCACTTAGTCTTGGCATTGGGTGTCTGTGTGTGCCACACTAAGCATGGACAACAGAAAGAGGAGAAGAGAACTGTCTGAGGACTTGAGAACCAAAATTGTGGAAAAATATCAACAATTTCAAGGTTACAAGTCTATCTCCAGAGATCTAGATTTGTCTTTGTCCACAGTGCGCAACATTATCAAGAAGTTTGCAACCCATGGCACTGTAGCTAATCTCCCTGGGCATGGATGGAAGAGAAAAATTAATTAAAGGTGTAAACGCAGGATAGTCCTGATGGTGGATAAGCATCCCCAAACAAGTTCCAAAGATATTCAAGCTGTCCTGCAGGCTCAGGGAGCATCAGAGTCAGCACGAACTATCAGTCGACATTTAAATGAAATGAAACGCTATGGAGGGGACCCAGGAGGACCACACTGCTGACACTGAGACATAAAAAAGCAAGACTACATTTTGCCAAAATGAACTTGATTAACCAAAATCCTTCTGGGAAAACGTTTTGTGGACAGATGAGACCAAGATACAGCTTTTTGGTAAAGCCCATCATTCTACTGTTTACCGAAAACGGAATGAGGCCTACAAAGAAAAGAACACAGTACCTACAGTGAAATATGGTGGAGGGTCAATGATGTTTTGGGGTTGTTTTGCTGCCTCTGGCACTGGGGGCCTTGAATGTGTGCAAGACATCATGAAATCTGAGGATTACCAACGGATTTTGGGTCGCACTGTACAGCCCAGTGTCAGAAAGCTGGGTTTGCGTTCGAAATCTTGGGTCTTTCAGCAGGACAATGACCCCAAACATACATCAAAAAGCCCCCAGAAATGGATGGCAACAAAGCGCTGGAGAGTTCTGAAGTGGCAGCAATGAGTCCAGATCTAAATCCCATTGATCACCTGTGGAGAGATCCTTAAATTACTGTTGGGAAAAGGCGCCTTCCAATAAGAGACCTGGAGCAGTTTGCAAAGGAAGAGTGGTCCAACACTCCGGCTAAGAGGTGTAAGAAGCTTATTGATGGTTATAGATAGCGACTTATTTCAGTTATTTTTTTCCAAAGGGTGTGCAACCAAATATTAAGTTAAGGGTGCCAATAATTTTGTCCAGACCATTTTTAGAGTTTGGTGACATTATGTCCAATTTGCTTTTTTTCCTCCCTTTTTCGGTTTAGTTCCAATACACACAAAGGGAATAAACATGTGTATAGCAAAACATGTGTTACTGCAATCCTTTTCTGTGAGAAATACTTCTTTTTCTTGAAAAATTTCAGGGGGCCAACATTTACCATTATGACTGTATATGGCACTGAATACATAATCTGAGACTTTAAAACCTCACTTTTAATACTTCTTCTAAAAACCATATATCAAAAAAGAAAGTGAATAGAACTGTATTTATACATATCTGCAGCTATTTCCGGCCACCATCTTAGTAGCCATATTAATACTTGCTGCCTGTTCACACCGACCATATATGAACACTTGCCTGAGTGAACATCCAATTTTCAACATCAATGTGTTAGTCTTATATACAATCATGTGTTCCATGTCCATCGCAAGAATCCTTGTCAGTTATTTTATGTATTTGCATGTATTCAGAATTAGTAGTGTTAGTTTTGTAGTCATTATTAGTATATTATTGAGAGTTTTAGCGCACTCCGAAACATCAATGTATAAATCCTCTCTCTGGCAGACCACATTCTCAGTCTCTTACTGGATGCTATCAAATGAATGGCATTAACCCATACAGTGCATACAACATAACTGTTCTTAGGACATCTTCATATCTGCAGGTACTATTAGTTACCCAATGCCCACATTCTAAGATTAGTCACATGAAGTAAACAAACAATCCTCCACATTAGTGTGAAACAAAAGCTGTTATCCTGATTTTGCTTCCTAATTGGCTTTTCCTTTTAGACTCTATACGTTTCCGTCTGTCCTGTCATCAGGAATTGATGTGACAGTATTTACAGTCATAAATATGTGGCTTCGCGTGTATATGACACGACGATGATGGCGGCCATAACACATACACACACACTACCCCTATATACACACACACATGGCCATCATACACAGCTTCTATATGCACATACACTGCCGCTATATACACACATGCATCATAAATATATACACTGCCTCTATATACACACACAGCCATCATACACACATATACAGCTGCTATATGCAAACACTGCCCCTTTATACACACATTGCCATCATACACATACACAGCTTCTATATGCATATACACTGCCACTATATAGACACACACTGCCATCATACACACATATCAGCCACTATACACAAACACTGCCACTATATACACACACTGCCATCATACACACATATACAGCCACTATACACAAACACTGACACTATATAGACACACACTGCCATCATACACACATATCAGCCACTATACACAAACACTGCCACTATATACACACACTGCCATCATACACACATATACAGCCACTATACACAAACACTGACACTATATAGACACACACTGCCATCATACACACATATACAGCCACTATACACAAACACTGACACTATATAGACACACACTGCCATCACACATACATATACAGCCACTATATACACATACACTGCCACTATATAGACACACACTGCCATCATACACACATACACAGCCACTATATACACATACACTGCCACTATATAGACACACACTGCCATCATACACACATATATAGCCACTATATACACATACACTGACACTATATAGACACACACTGCCATCATACACACATACACAGCTTCTATATGCATATACACTGCCACTATATATACACACACTGCCATCATACACACATAACAGCCACTATACACAAACACTGCCACTATATACACACACTGCCATCATACACACATATACAGCCACTATACACAAACACTGACACTATATAGACACACACTGCCATCATACACACATATATAGCCACTATATACACATACACTGCCACTATATAGACACACACTGCCATCATACACACATATACAGCCACTATACACATACACTGCCACTATATAGACACACACTGCCATCATACACACATATACAGCCACTATATACACATAGTGTGCCAAAATATAGACACACACTGCCATCATACACACATATACAGCCACTATACACAAACATTGACACTATATAGACACACACTGCCATCATACACACATATACAGCCACTATATACACATACACTGCCACTATATAGACACACACTGCCATCATACACACATATACAGCCACTATACACAAACACTGACACTATATAGACACACACTGCCATCATACACACATATACAGCCACTATATACACATACACTGCCACTATATAGACACACATTGCCATCATACACACATATATAGCCACTATATACACATACACTGCCACTATATAGACACACACTGCCATCATACACACATATACAGCCACTATATACACATACACTGCCACTATATATACACACACTGCCATCATACACACATATCAGCCACTATACACAAACACTGCCACTATATAGACACACACTGCCATCATACACACATATACAGCCACTATACACAAACACTGACACTATATAGACACACACTGCCATCATACACACATATATAGCCACTATATACACATACACTGCCACTATATAGACACACACTGCCATCATACACACATATACAGCCACTATATACACATACACTGCCACTATATAGACACACACTGCCATCATACACACATATACAGCCACTATATACACATACACTGCCACTATATAGACACACACTGCCATCATACACACATATACAGCCACTATATACACATACACTGCCACTATATAGACACACACTGCCTCTTCATACACACATATACAGCCACTATATACACATACACTGCCACTACATACACACACTGCCTTCATACACACATATACAGCCACTATACACATACACTGCCACTATATAGACACACACTGCCATCATACACACATATATAGCCACTATATACACATACACTGCCACTATATAGACACACACTGCCATCATACACACATATACAGCCACTATATACACATACACTGCCACTATATAGACACACACTGCCTTCATACACACATATACAGCCACTATACACAAACACTGCCACTATATACACACACTGCCATCATACACACATATACAGCCACTATACACAAACACTGACACTATATAGACACACACTGCCATCATACACACATATATAGCCACTATATACACATACACTGCCACTATATAGACACACACTGCCATCATACACACATATACAGCCACTATACACATACACTGCCACTATATAGACACACACTGCCATCATACACACATATACAGCCACTATATACACATAGTGTGCCAAAATATAGACACACACTGCCATCATACACACATATACAGCCACTATACACAAACACTGACACTATATAGACACACACTGCCATCATACACACATATACAGCCACTATATACACATACACTGCCACTATATAGACACACACTGCCATCATACACACATATACAGCCACTATACACAAACACTGACACTATATAGACACACACTGCCATCATACACACATATACAGCCACTATATACACATACACTGCCACTATATAGACACACATTGCCATCATACACACATATATAGCCACTATATACACATACACTGCCACTATATAGACACACACTGCCATCATACACACATATACAGCCACTATATACACATACACTGCCACTATATATACACACACTGCCATCATACACACATATCAGCCACTATACACAAACACTGCCACTATATAGACACACACTGCCATCATACACACATATACAGCCACTATACACAAACACTGACACTATATAGACACACACTGCCATCATACACACATATATAGCCACTATATACACATACACTGCCACTATATAGACACACACTGCCATCATACACACATATACAGCCACTATATACACATACACTGCCACTATATAGACACACACTGCCATCATACACACATATACAGCCACTATATACACATACACTGCCACTATATAGACACACACTGCCATCATACACACATATACAGCCGCTACATACACATACACTGCCACTATATAGACACACACTGCCTCTTCATACACACACATACAGCCACTATATACACATACACTGCCACTACATACACACACTGCCTTCATACACACATATACAGCCACTATACACATACACTGCCACTATATAGACACACACTGCCATCATACACACATATATAGCCACTATATACACATACACTGCCACTATATAGACACACACTGCCATCATACACACATATACAGCCACTATATACACATACACTGCCACTATATAGACACACACTGCCTTCATACACACATATACAGCCACTATACACATACACTGCCACTATATAGACACACACTGCCATCATACACACATATATAGCCACTATATACACATACACTGCCACTATATAGACACACACTGCCGTCATACACACATATACAGCCACTATATACACATACACTGCCACTATATAGACACACACTGCCATCATACACACATATACAGCCACTATATACACATACACTGCCACTATATATACACACACTGCCATCATACACACATATACAGCCACTATATACACATACACTGCCACTATATAGACACACACAGCCATCATACACACATATACAGCCACTATACACATACACTGCCACTATATATACACACACTGCCATCATACACACATATACAGCCACTATACACAAACACTGACACTTTATAGACACACACTGCCATCATACACACATATATAGCCACTATATACACATACACTGTCACTATATAGACACACACTGCCATCATACACACATATACAGCCACTATATACACATACACTGCCACTATATAGACACACACTGCCATCATACACACATATCAGCCACTATACACAAACACTGCCACTATATAGACACACACTGCCATCATACACACATATATAGCCACTATATACACATACACTGACACTATATAGACACACACTGCCATCATACACACATATACAGCCACTATATACACATACACTGCCACTATATAGACACACACTGCCATCATACACACATATACAGCCACTATACACATACACTGCCACTATATAGACACACACTGCCATCATACACACATATATAGCCACTATATACACATACACTGCCACTATATAGACACACACTGCCATCATACACACATATATAGCCACTATATACACATACACTGCCACTATATAGACACACACTGCCATCATACACACATATACAGCCACTATATACACATACACTGCCACTATATAGACACACACTGCCATCATACACACATATACAGCCACTATATACACATACACTGCCACTATATATACACACACTGCCATCATACACACATATCAGCCACTATACACAAACACTGCCACTATATAGACACACACTGCCATCATACACACATATATAGCCACTATATACACATACACTGCCACTATATAGACACACTGCCATCATACACACATATACAGCCACTATATACACATACACTGCCACTATATAGACACACACAGCCATCATACACACATATACAGCCACTATACACATACACTGCCACTATATATACACACACTGCCATCATACACACATATCAGCCACTATACACAAACACTGCCACTATATATACACACACTGCCATCATACACACATATACAGCCACTATACACAAACACTGACACTATATAGACACACACTGCCATCATACACACATATATAGCCACTATATACACATACACTGCCACTATATAGACACACACTGCCATCATACACACATATACAGCCACTATATACACATACACTGCCACTATATAGACACACACTGCCATCATACACACATATCAGCCACTATACACAAACACTGCCACTATATAGACACACACTGCCATCATACACACATATATAGCCACTATATACACATACACTGACACTATATAGACACACACTGCCATCATACACACATATACAGCCACTATATACACATACACTGCCACTATATATACACACACTGCCCCTTTATACACACATGGCCATCATACACAAACACAGCTTCTATATGCATATACACTGCCACTATATAGACACACACTGCCATCATACACACATGGCCATAAATAAATACACTGCCTCTATATACACACATGGCCATCATACACATACACAGCTTCTATATACACATACACAGCTTCTATATACACATACACAGCTTCTATATACACATACACAGCTGCTTTATACACACACTGCCCCTTTATACACACACAGCCATCACACACACATACTCTGCCCCCATATACACACACACACAGCCATCATACACTGCCCCCATACATACATACACACACACGCAGCCATCATACACTGCCCCCATACACACACACACACACACACAGCCATCATACACTGCCCCCATACATACATACACACACACAGCCATCATACACTGCCCCCATACACACACACACACAGCCATCATACACTGCCCCCATACACACACACACAGCCATCATACACTGCCCCCATACACACATGCACTGCCCCCATATATACATACACACACACACAGCCATCATACACTGCCCCCATACACACTCACACACACAGCCATCATACACTGCCCCCATACACACACACACACAGCCATCATACACTGCCCCCATACACACATGCACTGCCCCCATACATACATACACACACACACAGCCATCATACACTGCCCCCATACACACACGCACACAGCCATCATACACTGCCCCCATACACACATGCACTGCCCCCATACATACATACACACACACACAGCCATCATGCACTGCCCCCATACACACACACACACACACACAGCCATCATACACTGCCCCCATACACACATGCACTGCACACACACACACACACACACACATCATACACTGCCCCCATACAAGTAAGTACCTGTGTGCAGTGTAGTCTGCTGCTCCGCTCCTCTATTGCAGGCAGTGGGCAGGAAGAGGAGGGACACATGAGGTGACGTCACTGGCCAGCTGCTACTAGCAGGCCCTGCTGGTAACTGAGAGCCGCGCACAGGCATGTCTCATACCAACTGCAGCCCCTGACATTATAAAGTGAAAGAGTTCTGCCCTCCGGACGGCGCTCCCTCTTGCTCCAGCCCCCGCTGGCCAGTCTGGGCAACAGACAGGGCAGGGCTGGAACATAAGAAAAAAGAATGTGATGTAGTCAGTCAGTGTACAGTAAGGCTCCCCCCCCCCCCCAGCCGTCAGTGAGTGACAGTCACTCCCTGACTCGCAAGAAAGAGTGTTGGGGCCAGTAGGGCCTCCCTGAGGGTCCGGGCCCCTTACTGGGGTACCGGTTGTACCCCCCTGATGGGGTCCCTGCCTGTCCGTCTCGCCCGGCCGGTTTAAAGGTAAAGGACTGCTGTCAGCGGCAGGTCCGGGACCTGTTGCTGCAGCATTTAGCATGAAGTACTGGCAGGGGGCCCTGCAGGGGCCCAGACTGTGAGGCCCAGGCTGTGACCTGGGCCACTAGGTGGGCCCCCTAACACGCTGGGCCACTGTGCAGCCGAACCGGCTGAACAAGTGATATGTCCGCCCCTGCAACCAGCTCTGCGATGTTGGAAATGATCAGATCCAACAAGGCATCACTTCTTGTTGGGTCCTCCACAAACTGGCCCATAAAATTATCCTGCAATAAATGTAGGAATTGTCGCCCCTTTGTAGTTTTAGCCAACCCCGGACCCCAGTCTATATCTGGATAGTTAAAATCTCCCATTATTACCACTGTACCTGCCCGGGCGGCCCTCTCTATTTGTTTATGAAGCCGAATTTCTATCTCTTCAGTGATATTAGGGGGTCTGTAGATTACCCCAAATATTATTTTTTCAGTATTTCCCTCCTTTTGTAATTCTACCAACAATGATTCCACCTCCTCAGAATCATCACACACTATGGCATCGTTCACACTGACTTTCATACCACTTCTTACATACAGACAGACTCCACCACCTTTTCTGTTCATTCTATCCTTGCGTCGCCGCAGCCTCCGGACGGGTAAGTGGACGTCGGCGCCCGGTCCCCAACGTCGCCGCAGCCTCCGGACGGGTAAGTGGACGTCGGCGCCCGGTCCCCTTCGGTTCCCCATTCTGCCCCGCCTATTGTGGGTGGGCAGGACGGGGAAAACAAAAGTTAACCCCCCCCGCCCTCGGTCTGCTATTGGTGGCCACCTCTGACGATCAATAGCAGACCAATAGCAGGGATAGGAGAGGTGGCAACCCTGCCACCACACTCCTATGCCTACAGGGGGATCGTGGGTGTCTTAGAAAACCGCAATCCCCCTTCTATTTCGGGTCACCGGGTCACAATAGATCCGTATGACCCGGAATCGGCGCAAATCGCAAGTGTGAATTCACTTGCAATTTGCGCCGATCGCCGATGGGGGGGGTCTGATGACCCCCCTGGGCATTTGCGCAGGGTGCCTGCTGATTGATATCAGCAGTCACCCCGGCCCGGTCCCTGCCCAGCGCGCGGCGGAGACTGAAATTCCCTCGGGCGTATGGATATGCCCTGGGTCCTTAACCCCTTAAGGACCGAGCCCTTTTTCACCTTAAGGACAATAGACCTGCATGACCCGGAATCGGCGCAAATCGCAAGTGTGAATTCACTTGCGATTTGCGCCGATCGCCGATGGGGGGGGGGATCTGATGACCCCCCTTGGCATTTGCGCGGGGTGCCTGCTGATTGATATCAGCAGTCACACCGGCCCGGTCCCCGCCCGACGCGCGGCGGGGACTGAAATTCCCACGGGCGTATGGATACGCCCTTGGTCCTTAAGTACCAGGACGTCAAAGCGTATCCATACGCCCTAGGTCCTTAAGTGGTTAAACACTAACCTTGAGGTTGGGGAAATTTGCCAGATTTGTAAATTATTTCTATTTAAAAATCTTAATCCTTCCAATACTTATCAGCCGCTGTATTCTACAGAGGAAGTTATTTTCTTTTTGGATTTCTTTCCAGTCTGACCACAGTGCTCTCTGCTGACACCTCTGTCCATGTCAGGAACTGTCCGGAGTAGGAGACGTTTACTATGGAGATTTGCTCCTACTCACAGAGAGCACTGTAGTCAGACCGAAAAGAACTATACAACTTCCTTTGTAGCATACGACAGCTGATAAGTACTGTAAGGATTAAGATTTTTAAGAAGTAATTTACAAATCTGTTTAACTTTCTGGCACCAGTTGATTAAAAAAAAAAAAAAAAAAAATTTCCCCCGGAGTACCCCTTTTACGTAACACCTGTAAATTCTGCACTACGAATATCAGCAGCCACTGAAGAGAGAGGTCATCCAACAACTGAAGTCCCAAAAAATCTGCCACTAAATCCCTCAAGCAACCGTTCAGCCCCAGTCCAGAACCATCTGACCGGACCACAGGGACCAGTGTGGAGGAGAACAGGGTCCAGGCTGTAAAATAGAAGAACACTGGAGCAGCCAGATACACTGACTCTAAGGCTGAGCCTCATACTTCTACCGAAGCTGCAGAGTTATAGGGGAACTGTAAAAATGAAAGTACTACAACCCCCAGTGTGGTCCGTCTGTGCCCCCCTAAGGGTTGGAGGAGGCACAGGTTGAACAGACACACTACAATGGGAGTTGTAGTACTGTAGTTGTTAAAGAAAAAAAATATGTTTTCATCAGGTTGCCCATAGCAACCAATCAGATTGCTTCTTTCATTCTTGAGAAGACCTCTGAAAAATAAAAGAAGTGATCTGATTGGTTGCTAAGAGCAACTGGACAACATTTCCTCTCCACAGGTACATTTCCCCGATTGTCTTCATATTTAGGATGAGAATCTACTGACAAAGTGAGTAGCCAACCATTTCTGGGCATAAAACTCTGTAAGAGACAGCAGTCTGGGGGCGTCTGTGGTGGACATGAAGGAAGGGGGGGGGCCAGGGAAATTGAGATTTGACGTCTGCAGCGAGCGCTTCTCACTGAGCGACGGGTCTCATCCCAGGTATTGCAGGGAGACCCCCCACGATCAGCTACTTATCCCATAACCCATGGATAGGGAATAAGTTAATTTTTGTCATAGTTCTCCTTTAATTGGCCAGAACACACCCAAAATCGGTCCCAGCCAAACATTGCTTTGTCTCCTGTCATTTCTCCCAGCTGTTCTTTTTCTACCTGCTTGTAAGGCATGCCTACACTCTCTACTTCCTTAAAGTGGTACTCCGCCCCTAGATATCTTATCCCCTACCTTAAGGATAGGACAAAAGATGACTGATCACTGGGACCCCCGTGATCTTCATGCAGCACCCGGCGTTCCAAATAATATATTTAGAACTCTGGGTTCTCGTGGTGCGGGTCGTGACCTCACGCCACGCCCTTTCCATTTATGTCTATGGGAGGTGGTGTGATGTCACAAGAAGGTGTGGCATGATGTCACGAATCCCACCACAGGAACCAGTGAGCTAAACATACTATTAAGAATTTTGGTTGCTGCATGGAGATTGCTGGGGTCCCAGCAGCAGGATCCCATTGATCAGACATCTTATCCCCTATCCTTTACATAGGGGATAAGATATCTAGAGGCGGAGTACCCCTTTAAGGGACAGTTCATGTACCCAAAAGTTGATCCTTTGCAACCGTATGACCCCTAGCAAGTTCCCTGCATGAGTCCCATTCATCAGAAAAAGGCTTGTGCATGGAACTTGCTGGGTGTTCTACGTTTGCCTCATAAACTGCACCACCCAGCACCAGTTACCTCTCTCCGCACCGCATTATGCAGATCGTGCAGGAGAGCAGCTTTGGTCATCCATGTTTTGCTAACTCTATTTTCACACACAGAAATAAATAAATGAGTCGAACAAGTCAAAGAACAGTTTAAAAAAAGGGGAACTTTATTTATTATTTATTAAAATGTTTGTGTAGGGGACTTTTTGTAACCTCCCATCACTCACAAAGAGCGTACAGTAACTAATACTCAGGACAGGAAAAACCTCCAGAGGGGAGGAAACCTGTAGGGAATCCATGGCTACTGTATGGCCCTTCCTCTGGGCATACTAAAGGAGGTTACCTCTATAATTTGGGCAAATGTTTCTGTGTATGTGCATGATTCCTAGGCCTGTGCCTTCATCCAACGTCTTGCTGTAGGTCCCGAAATGCTACTCCATGTCCTGGAAATAGTGCATCTAAGATAGGGGACAAAAAAGATAGATTATTTACATGTTTATCATAGAAATGCACATGGAACTGCACTAAAGACCTTTTGGACAAAACAATGTAACACTTACCAGTCACAGTCATGTGCATGACTTTGCATTCCCGTGTCCCTACACAGTGTCCAGCACCGGCCCCTCACTGATGAACAGGACCAGTGTTATTTCTGGGGCTATGCCTTCATCCAACGTCTTGCTGTAGGTCCGGAAATGCTACTCCATGTCCTGGAGATAGTGCATCTAAGATAAGAAAAAAAAGATAAATTATTTACATGTTTATCATAGAAATACACATGGAACTGCACTAAAGATCTTTTGGACACAACAATGTAACACTTACCAGTCACAGTCATGTGTATGACTTTGCATTCCCGTGTCCCTACACAGTGTCCAGCACCGGCCCCTCACTGATGGAGAATGAACAGGAGCAGTGTTATTTCTGCTCAGTGCTGCTCTTTGGTGGACAATGGTTATGACATCACATGTGTGACACGCTGTTACCTCCTGGGAGTTCTATTTCAGTAGTGCTGCTCTCTGATTGGCTGAAAATCAAAAAAGCTTTCTAATACATTCTGTATGACTGTTATCTAAGGTTTTTGACAATTTTTATTAAAATGGCGCTACTCCCTGTGGGTGCGTTATATTTGTTTCTCCTAACCAGATATTCTGTATAAGTAATATCATTTGGTGGCCCCAACAGCCTGGGCCCATGGGTTTCTTACATAGATCAATGCTACTCCGGTAGGCTCAATGAGCAGCGCTGGCCGCCGGGACGTCTGACGAATGATGTCCCTGACGTTGCGGTCTGGAGCGAAGGATGTCACTAGTCAGACGTCCCGGCAGCCATTGATTTAAAGTGGTCGTGGCTCCTGCTGCCAGTTCAAGATCAGACACCATGGCCCTAGATTGACATACTGCAACACCGATCCCCTGTGGCTGCCCACCTGTTGCAAAACTACAACTCTCAGCCTTCGGCTGTCAGGGCATGCTGGGAGCAGGGGCGGATCCAGAGTCGCGTCTCGGGAGAGGCGCTATTAGAGCATTTTGTGTTGGCGGACAGAAGATTACGGAACTTACAATATTATTAAATGTATCATACAGTCCTAACCTTGTTTAAGTCTCTTAGGCCGTGCTCATATGTCAGAATAATAATCAAATATACCAATTGCCACAGAATGGGAAAGTGCTAAGGCTCTATAGTGAGGAGAATACGCAGTGATATCAGTGACTACAGGTGACGTCTTATCATTGTGTATTCTCCTCACTATAGAGAAGACTTCACCTGTAATCACTGATATCATTGTGTATTCTCCTCACTATAGAGATCAGTGATTACAGGTGACGTCTTCTCTATAGTGAGGAGAATACACTATGATATCAGTGATTACAGGTGACGTCTTCTCTATAGTCTTTCCTTATCTAATTCAGATGGTAAATACCGCCAGGATTTGTTCCAGCTAAATCTTCTCTCTGCAGAACTTGATGCCCAGACGTCTCCTCACTATGCCAACGCATTCTGATCCTCTATATGAAAACAATAATTATTATAATACTGCCAAACACTGTATTCTTTGAATATAATACTGGCACACACCCTCCTAATATAATTCTGACATACTGTACCCCCTGAATATACAACACACTGTACCCTCTGAATATAATACCACCATACACTGTACCCTCTGAATATAATACTACCACACACTGTGCCCTCTAAATGTAATACTACCAAACACTGCACCCTCTGAATATAATACTATCACACGCTGCACCCTCTAAATATAATACTATCACACACTGTACCCACTGAATATAATACTAACACACACTGTGCCCTCTAAATCTAATACTACCACACAGTGCATTCTCTGAATATAACTTGCTGTGCTGTAACTACCCTCTGAGTAAAATGACGTAATGTATTGTGGCCCCTAAAAAACGTACCACCCCAGAAATTCCTCACAATATACACTATACTTCTGAAAGGCAAAACACTCTGTGCCTTCACATATAGTAATAATGCCCCATCTTGTGCCCCTACATATAATATGACCCGTCCTGTTCCCCCACATAATAATGCCCTCTGTGCTGTGCCCCTCACATAGAATGCTCCTATCATGTGCCCCACACATTTAATGCCCCCTGTGCTGTGCCCTTCACATATAATGCCCCCATTCTTTGCCCCTCACATATAATGCATCCATCATGCGCCCCTCATATATAAAGCCCCCATCATGCGTCCCGCACATATAATGCCCTTATCATGCGCCCCTCACATATAATGCCCCCTGTGCTGTGCCCTTCACATATAAAGCCCCATGTCCTGTCCACTCAGGGGGCATTATATGTGAGGGGAACAGCACAGGGGGCAATATATGTGAGGGGAACAGCACAGGGGGCAATATATGTGAGGGGCACAGCACAGGGGGCATTATAAGTGTGGGGTACATAACAGGGGGCATTATATCATATAATGCCCCCCTGTGCTGTGCCCCACACATATAATGCCCCCTGTGCTGTGCCCCACACATATAATTTATATGTGTGGCACAGCACAGGGGGCATTATATGTGAGGGGCACAGCACAGGGGGCATTATATGTGAGGGGCACAGCACAGGGGGCATTATATGTGAGGGGCACAGCACAGGGGGGCATTATATCATATAATGCCCCCCTGTGCTGTGCCCCACACATATAATGCCCCCTCTGCTGTGTGCCCCACACATATAATTTATATGTGTGGCACGGCACAGGGGGCATTAGGTGAGAGGCACAGCACAGGGGGCATTATATGATATAATGCCCCCCTGTCCTGTGCCCCTCACATATAATTCCCCCTGTGCTGTGCCCCTCACATATAATGTCCCCTGTGTTGTGCCCCTCACATAATGCCCCCTGTGCTGTGCCACACATATAAATTATATGTGTGGGGCACACAGCACAGGGGGCATTATATGTGAAGGGCACAGGACAGGGGGCATTATGTGAGGGGCACAGCACAGGGGGCATTATATGTGAAGGGCACAGGACAGGGGGCCCCCCTGTCATGTGCTCTTCACATATAATGCCCCCTGTGCTTTGCCCTGCAGACCAGGGACGTGCACAGACATTTTGAAGGGCAGGGGCTCAAGTAAAAAAGAGGGCACTTTTCATAATTTAAAAAACGTCTGCCAGACTTAATGGGCAGATGTGCTGCGGCCCAGGGACACAGTGGACTCCCGCCAGGCTTTCTCGACATTCTTAGCCCCCATAAAAGTTGGTGTTTTTGTAAAATCGAGTCAAGAACAGTTTCTATGAAGGTCTGCCATGTGTATATACACTTTGGCTGTGCTGTCAGTCTTATTTACAGAAAAGATATGACAGCTGCCCTATAATATACTGTATTATAGAGGAGATTTATCAAACCTGTGCAGAGAAAGAGCGGTGCAGTCGCCCATAGCAACCAATCAGATCATTTTGCGGAAGGATTTTCCTCTGCAAAGGTTTTAATAAATCTCCCCCTATATGCCCCCACCTGAGCTCTATATGACAGAACCCAGCACCCATCACCAATCACCCATCACCCATCCCCAATCACCCAGCACCAATCACCCAGCACCCATCCCCAATCACCTAGCACCAATCACCCAGCACCCATCACCAATCACCCAGCACCAATCACCCAGCACCCATCACCCATCCCCAATCACCCAGCACCAATCACCAATAACCCAGCACCCATCACCCATCCCCAATCATCTAGCACCAATCACCCAGCACCCATCCCCAATCACCCATCACCCATCCCCAATCACCCAGCACCCATCACCCATCCCCAATCATACAGCACCAATCACCCAGCACCAATCACCCAGCACCAATCACCCAGCACCAATCACTCAGCACCCATTACCCAGCACCCATTACCCAGCACCCATTACCCAGCACCCAGCACCAATCACCCAGCACCAATCACCCAGCACAAATCACCCAGCACCAATCACCCAGCACCAATCACCCAGCACCAATCACCCAGCACCAATCACCCAGCACCAATCACCCAGCACCAATCACCCAGCACCCATCACCAATCACCCACCTTATGCAGGAATCTCCACACAGCTCTGGTTCTTACACTGAAGAGATGGACACCACACTAATATATGCTTACAGTCTACAATATACTAGAGTTGGCAAAAAAAAAGAATTATAAATATACAAAGATGGCGAGGCATAGCACAGCATACAGGATGGAGGCAGGGAAGCTCCGCCTCCATTGCGCACAAGACTGACTTCGCATACTAGCAATGTGGGGCAATACCTAGAAAATGGAAAGACCAATTTTTGTATACTGCACTGTAACCTAGTATATTGGGTTTAGTGCGAGTAAACAGCCTGTCAGTTTCCCTTTAATTATATACCGTACCTCCCCTTAATTCCCTATATACTGTGCCACCATTGATCTATTAATTCCCTATATACTGTGCCACCATTAATGAACTATATACTGTGCCACCATTCATCTATTAATTCCCTATATACTGTGCCACCATTAATGAACTATATACTGTGCCACCATTCATCTATTAATTCCCTATATACTGTGCCATCATTCATCTATTAATTCCATATATACTGTGCCACTATTAATTAACTATATACTGTGCCACCATTCATCTATTAATTCCCTATATACTGTGCCACTATTAATTAACTATATACTGTGCCACTATTAATGAACTATATACTGTGCCACCATTCATCTATTAATTCCCTATATACTGTGCCACCATTCATCTATCAATTCCCTATATACTGTGCCACCATTCATCTATTAATTCCCTATATACTTTGCCACTATTAATGAACTATATACTGTGCCACTATTAATGAACTATATACTGTGCCACCATTCATCTATTAATTCCCTATATACTGTGCCACCATTCATCTATTAATTCCCTATATACTGTGCCACCATTAATGAACTATATACTGTGCCACCATTCATCTATTAATTCCCTATATACTGTGCCACCATTAATGAACTATATACTGTGCCACCATTCATCTATTAATTCCCTATATACTGTGCCACCATTAATGAACTATATACTGTGCCACTATTATTTAACTATACTGTGCCACCACTAAGGGTGCATTCACACGTGCGTATTTTCTGCTGCAGATCTGCTGCAGATTTGCTTTAGCAGATTTCTCTTCCCATTGTCAATGAGAAGCAAAATCTGCAGCAAAAATAGGCACACGTGAACGCACCCTAAGGATCTACACACAGTGCCAGCATACATAAAAATATAATGTTCCAATATAATGAAATATATGCTGTGCTTCCATAAATTCCCTATATACTGTGCTTACATTCCTCTATTAATTTCCTAATAATGTGCTTCATACAATAAATACAAGCACATAACATAAAGGCACATACAGTACATAGGTAATATACACACATACAGTACATGGGTAATATACACACATACAGTACATGGGTAATATACACACATACAGTATATAGGTAATATACACACATACAATGCATAGGTAATATACACACATACAGTGCATAGGTAATATACACACATACAGTGCATAGGTAATATACACACATACAATACATAGGTAATATACACACATACAGTACATAGGTAATATACACACATACAGTACATAGGTAATATACACACATACAGTACATAGGTAATATACACACATACAGTACATAGGTAATATACACACATACAGTACATAGGTAATATACACACATACAGTACATAGGTAATATACACACATACAGTACATAGGTAATATACACACATACAGTATATAGGTAATATACAAACACAGTACATAGGTAATATACACACATACAGTACATAGGTAATATACACACATGCAGTACATAGGTAATATACACACATACAGTACATAGGTAATATACACACATACAGTACATAGGTAATATATACACATACATAGAGACACTGACACATACATACAACATGGAATATATACTAAAAGATATAGCCAATAGGCACATCATACATACAGGTACACACATACAATCACTCACAGATATACACACACATACATAGATTTACTTGCTCATATATATATATATATATATATATATATATATACACACACACACTTATATACATACATACACATACACAGACAGATTCACTTGCTCACATATATATATATATACACACACATACATACACACATATATACACACACACATATATACATGCACACACATACATACACATATACACACACATACATACATGCATACATACACACACACATATATACATACACACATACATATATACATACATATACATACACACACACACATATACACACACACACACATATATACATACATACACACATATATACATCTTCCAGCTTGTGTGGTGTAAAGAAGGCTCTAATACTACTATGTGAGACTGGCGTGCGAATGTTCGCATATGCGAAAATATGCATATGCTAATTTTCGCATATACGAATTTTCGCTTATGCTGATTTTTGTATATGCTAATTTTCGCATATGTTAATTTTCGCGCACACGAATATTCGCATATGCGAAAATAAAACGAGAATATTACGAATATGCGAATATTCGCAAATATTACGAATATTCGTCCATATATTCGCGAATATTCGCGAATTCGAATATGGCCTATGCCGCTCAACACTAATACACATACATACACACATAGATTCACTTGCTCACATATATACATACACACACACTGACATACAATCACTCACATATATACATACACACACACTGACATACAATCACTCACATATATACATATACACACACTGACATACAATCACTCACAATATATACATATACACACACTGACATACAATCACTCACATATATACATATACACACTGACATACAATCACTCACATATATACATACACACACTGACATACAATCACTCACATATATACATATACACACACTGACATACAATCACTCACATATATACATACACACACTGACATACAATCACTCACATATATACATACACACACACTGACATACAATCACTCACATATATACATACACACACACTGACATACAATCACTCACATATATACATACACACACACTGACATACAATCACTCACATATTACATACACACACACTGACATACAATCACTCACATATATACATACACACACACACACTGACATACAATCACTCACATATATACATACACACACTGACATACAATCACTCACATATATACATATCCACACACTGACATACAATCACTCACATATATACATACACACACTGACATACAATCACTCACATATATACATACACACACTGACATACAATCACTCACATATATACATACACACACACACTGACATACAATCACTCACATATATACATACACACACACTGACATACAATCACTCACATATATACATACACACACGACAACATACAATCACTCACATATATACATACACACACTGACATACAATCACTCACATATATACATACACACACTGACATACAATCACTCACATATATACATACACACACACTGACATACAATCACTCACATATATACATATACACACACTGACATACAATCACTCACATATATACATATACACACACTGACATACAATCACTCACATATATACATACACACACTGACATACAATCACTCACATATATACACACACACACACTGACATACAATCACTCACATATATACATATACACACACTGACATACAATCACTCACATATATACATACACACACTGACATACAATCACTCACATATATACATACACACACACACTGACATACAATCACTCACATATATACATACACACACTGACATACAATCACTCACATATATACACACACACACACACACACTGACATACAATCACTCACATATATACATACACACACTGACATACAATCACTCACATATATACATATACACACACACTGACATACAATCACTCACATATATACATATACACACACTGACATACAATCACTCACATATATACATATACACACACTGACATACAATCACTCACATATATACATACACACACTGACATACAATCACTCACATATATACATACACACACACACACACTGACATACAATCACTCACATATATACATATACACACACACACTGACATACAATCACTCACATATACACACTGACATACAATCACTCACATATATACATATACACACACACTGACATACAATCACTCACATATATACATACACACACACACACTGACATACAATCACTCACATATATACATATACACACACACACTGACATACAATCACTCACATATACACACTGACATACAATCACTCACATATATACATATACACACACACTGACATACAATCACTCACATATATACATACACACACACACACACACTGACATACAATCACTCACATATATACATATACACACACTGACATACAATCACTCACATATATACATACACACACACTGACATACAATCACTCACATATATACATATACACACACTGACATACAATCACTCACATATATACATATACACACACACTGACATACAATCACTCACATATATACATATACACACTGACATACAATCACTCACATATATACATATACACACTGACATACAATCACTCACATATATACATATACACACACACTGACATACAATCACTCACATATATACATACACACACTGACATACAATCACTCACATATATACATACACACACACTGACATACAATCACTCACATATATACACACACACACACTGACATACAATCACTCACATATATACATACACACACTGACATACAATCACTCACATATATACATATACACACACACTGACATACAATCACTCACATATATACATATACACACACACTGACATACAATCACTCACATATATACACACACACACACTGACATACAATCACTCACATATATACATACACACACTGACATACAATCACTCACATATATACATATACACACACACTGACATACAATCACTCACATATATACATATACACACACACTGACATACAATCACTCACATATATACATATACACACACTGACATACAATCACTCACATATATACATACACACACTGACATACAATCACTCACATATATACATACACACACACACACACTGACATACAATCACTCACATATATACATATACACACACACACTGACATACAATCACTCACATATATATACATATACACACACTGACATACAATCACTCACATATATACATACACACACACACACTGACATACAATCACTCACATATATACATATACACACACTGACATACAATCACTCACATATATACATATACACACACTGACATACAATCACTCACATATATACATATACACACACTGACATACAATCACTCACATATATACATATACACACACTGACATACAATCACTCACATATATACACACACACACTGACATACAATCACTCACATATATACACACACACACTGACATACAATCACTCACATATATACATACACACTGACATACAATCACTCACATATATACATACACACACTGACATACAATCACTCACATATATACATACACACACACACACACTGACATACAATCACTCACATATATACATATACACACACACACTGACATACAATCACTCACATATACACACTGACATACAATCACTCACATATATACATATACACACACACTGACATACAATCACTCACATATATACATACACACACACACACTGACATACAATCACTCACATATATACATATACACACACACACTGACATACAATCACTCACATATACACACTGACATACAATCACTCACATATATACATATACACACACACTGACATACAATCACTCACATATATACATACACACACACACACACACTGACATACAATCACTCACATATATACATATACACACACTGACATACAATCACTCACATATATACATACACACACACTGACATACAATCACTCACATATATACATATACACACACTGACATACAATCACTCACATATATACATATACACACACACTGACATACAATCACTCACATATATACATATACACACTGACATACAATCACTCACATATATACATATACACACTGACATACAATCACTCACATATATACATATACACACACACTGACATACAATCACTCACATATATACATACACACACTGACATACAATCACTCACATATATACATACACACACACTGACATACAATCACTCACATATATACACACACACACACTGACATACAATCACTCACATATATACATACACACACTGACATACAATCACTCACATATATACATATACACACACACTGACATACAATCACTCACATATATACATATACACACACACTGACATACAATCACTCACATATATACACACACACACACTGACATACAATCACTCACATATATACATACACACACTGACATACAATCACTCACATATATACATATACACACACACTGACATACAATCACTCACATATATACATATACACACACACTGACATACAATCACTCACATATATACATATACACACACTGACATACAATCACTCACATATATACATACACACACTGACATACAATCACTCACATATATACATACACACACACACACACTGACATACAATCACTCACATATATACATATACACACACACACTGACATACAATCACTCACATATATATACATATACACACACTGACATACAATCACTCACATATATACATACACACACACACACTGACATACAATCACTCACATATATACATATACACACACTGACATACAATCACTCACATATATACATATACACACACTGACATACAATCACTCACATATATACATATACACACACTGACATACAATCACTCACATATATACATATACACACACTGACATACAATCACTCACATATATACACACACACACTGACATACAATCACTCACATATATACACACACACACTGACATACAATCACTCACATATATACATACACACTGACATACAATCACTCACATATATACATACACACACACTGACATACAATCACTCACATATATACATATACACACACTGACATACAATCACTCACATATACACACACACACACTGACATACAATCACTCACATATATATACATACACACTGACATACAATCACTCACATATATACATATACACACACTGACATACAATCACTCACATATATACATATACACACACTGACATACAATCACTCACATATATACACACACACACACTGACATACAATCACTCACATATATATACACACACACACTGACATACAATCACTCACATATATTTACAGTTACTTACAGTAAGGGCTGCTTAGACTGGTTTGTGGCCGGACATGTTGTGGGCGGGGCCTCCCTCTGCCTCCTCTGCTCCTGTCTCCTCCGTGTGGAGAGAAGCAAAGAAATGGCAGATAATGACACGGTGAGTGGCGCCCCCTTGCTGCAGGGAGGGCACAGCACCCTCCATTAAACCACATACAAATCTCCAGCAATGGATCCTTTTTACTTCACTTGTCAGCCTGAGTCTGCACCTCCTTTTGTGAGGGCACTAGAGGGGCAGGTGAGGAAAAGGGCAGGGGCTCCAGCCCCCTTTCACTCCTATGTGTGCACGTCCCTGCTGCAGACCCTCATTAAATATTCCCTTTTCTCTGACCCCCCTCCTCCTAACAGTGGAGCATATCCTGTTTCCATAATCCCCTGGACCCTGAGCATACCCTTACTTACAGTATGCAGGCCGCAGGGACGGGTCCTCCAGGCGCCGGCGCGATGATGTGACGTCATTGCGACGGCCTTTAGTGGATCTCGTCCCCGCAGCTCACACACTGTGTACTCACAGCGTGTGTGTAAGGTTAGTGCAGTGTTTCCCAACCTTTTTCGAGTCGGGGCACACCTCGGAAATTTTTTTTTTCGCGGGGCACCGCTACCGAGGTTGACGAGCAAAAAAAAAAGAGGGAAGAAACTCACTGCACTATATCTATTTATCTGTCTCACTGTCACTCAGTACTTACTGCACTTGTCTCCTTGGAGGACCGGACTATAGTTAAAAAAAAAAAATATATATATATATATATATATATATATATATATATATATATGAACAAATTCCTATGCACACTGCATATATCTTATCTTGCATATATCTTATTTTCCCCCACATTAGGTTGGCAGTATAGTCCCCCCACATTAGGTTGGCAGTATAGTCCCCCCACATTAGGTTGGCAGTATAGTCCCCCCACATTAGGTTGGCAGTATAGTCCCCCCACATTAGGTTGGCAGTATAGTCTCCCCACATTAGGTTGGCAGTATAGTCCCCCCACATTAGGTTGGCAGTATAGTCCCCACACATTAGGTTGGCAGTATAGTCCCCCCACATTAGGTTGGCAGTATAGTCCCCCCACATTAGGTTGGCAGTATAGTCCCCCCACATTAGGTTGGCAGTATAGGCTCCCCACATTAGGTTGACAGTATAGTCCCCCCACATTAGGTTGGCAGTATAGGCTCCCCACATTAGGTTGACAGTATAGTCCCCCCACATTAGGTTGGCAGTATAGTCCCCCCACATTAGGTTGGCAGTATAGTCCCCCCACATTAGGTTGGCAGTATAGTCCCCCCACATTAGGTTGGCAATATAGTCTCCCCACATTAGGTTGGCAGTATAGTCTCCCCACATTAGGTTGGCAGTATAGTCCCCCCACATTAGGTTGGCAGTATAGTCTCCCCACATTAGGTTGGCAGTATAGTCCCCCCACATTAGGTTGGCAGTATAGTCTCCCCACATTAGGTTGGCAGTATAGTCTCCCCACATTAGGTTGGCAGTATAGTCTCCCCACATTAGGTTGGCAGTATAGTCTCCCCACATTAGGTTGGCAGTATAGTCCCCCCACATTAGGCCCCGCATAGTCCCCCCACATTAGGCCCCCGCATAGTCCCCCACATTAGGCCCCGCATAGTCCCCCCACTTTAGGCCCCGCATAGTCCCCCCACATTAGGCCCCGCATAGTCCCCCCACATTAGGCCCTGCATAGTCCCCCCACATTAGGCCCCGCATAGTCCCCCCACATTAGGCCCCGCATAGTCCCCCCACATTAGGCCCCGTATAGTCCCCCCACATTAGGCCCCGTATAGTCCCCCCCACATTAGGCCCAGTATAGTCCCCCCCACATTAGGCCCAGTATAGTCCCCCCCACATTAGGCCCAGTATAGTCCCCCCCACATTAGGCCCAGTATAGTCCCCCCCACATTAGGCCCAGTATAGTCCCCCCCACATTAGGCCCAGTATAGTCCCCCCACATTAGGCCCAGTATAGTCCCCCCACATTAGGCCCAGTATAGTCCCCCCACATTAGGCCCAGTATAGTCCCCCCACATTAGACCCCGCATAGTCCCCCCACATTATGCCGCGTATAGTCCCCCCACATTAGGCCCCGTATAGTCCCCCCACATTAGGCCCCGCATAGTCCCCCCACATTAGACCCCGCATAGTCCCCCCACATTAGACCCCGTATAGTCCCCCCACATTAAGCCCCGTATAGTCCCCCCACATTAGGCCCCGTATATTCCCCCCACATTAGGCCCAGTATAGTCCCCCCACATTAGGCCCAGTATAGTCCCCCCCACATTAGGCCCAGTATAGTCCCCCCCCCACATTAGGTCCAGTATAGTCCCCCCCCACATTAGGCCCAGTATAGTCCCCCCCACATTAGGCCCAGTATAGTCCCCCCACATTAGGCCCAGTATAGTCCCCCCCACATTAGGCCCAGTATAGTCCCCCCCACATTAGGCCCAGTATAGTCCCCCCCACATTAGGCCCAGTATAGTCCCCCCCACATTAGGCCCAGTATAGTCCCCCCACATTAGGCCCAGTATAATCCCCCCACATTAGGCCCAGTATAGTCCCCCCACATTAGGCCCAGTATAGTCCCCCCCACATTAAGCCCAGTATAGTCCCCCCACATTAGGTGCAGATCCCCCACAAACATACAGCCTTCAGCCATACAGTGTATTACTGAAGGCTGTATGCCTGTGTACTGCCCCACTTCGGTGTTCCGAGCACCACTCCTCTGGTCCGGCTATACAAGTAGGTCCTAGGACCGGAGGAGCGGTGCTCGGAACACCAAAGGTGACGCGCCGCTGGTAACACTTACCAAGTTGACAGCGCGCGTCCTCCTCGCTGCTCCGGTCCTCTGCGATTGTTGCTATGGGCGCACGCATGGGACGTCAGTGACGTCCCTGCGTGCGCTACCTCCCGGCGGTCCCCGCGTTTTTAAAGTAAACGCGGGACCGCAGGGACTTAGAGGCATCCCTGTGTCCCAAAAGCAACTTTCGAGACACAGAGGTGTCCCCCGGCAAAAACACCCGGCGGGTGTTTTTCCCACGGCACATCTTACACTATGTCACGGCACACTAGTGTGCCGTGGCACAGTGGTTGAAAAACACTGGGTTAGTGAATGGTGGAGCCGGAGCTTACAGCTTCGGCTCCACCATGCTAGGGAGCGGGGGGGCAGCAATCTCGGGGGGGGGGGGGGGGGCAATTGCCCCGTTGCCCCCATCCCCCCCCCCCCTGGATCCGCCACTGGCTGGGAGTTGTAGCTTTGAAATAGCTGGACAGACGTCTGTCGAAAGGGGGGAAAAAGCACCAGAAATAAAGCAATATAGGCTTTGAAAAACACCATTTATATGTTGTTTTTAATCACAGCCTAAGCCTAGGAACAAACACAATTCTTGTTTGATGTTTTTTCCTTTTTTTGCAAAAAAAAAACAAACATCAAAATCTTCCCCCTCATGTCTTTTCTCAGCTATCTTTGTGTTATTTTTGCTAAAAGCACTGGGGGGGGGGGGGGGGGGGGGGGTGTCTTAGAGATTTATCAAAACCAGGGAAGAGGGAAAGTGGACCAGTTGCCCATAGCAACCAATCAGGTAGTTTCTTTCATTTTTAAAAAGGCCTCTGAAAAGTGAAAGAAGCGATCTGATTGGTTGCTATGGGCAACTGGTCCACTTGACCTCTGAACAGGTTTTCATACATCTGTCCCAATGTGTATTATTATTATCATCCTCATCCTCATCCTCATCATCCTCATCCTCCTCATCCTCATCCTCATCCTCAATTCAATCATCATCCTCATCCCCATCATCAATTCAATCATCATCCTCATCCCCATCATCAATTCAATCATCATCCCCATCATCATCATCAATTCAATCATCATCCCCATCATCATCATCAATTCAATCATCATCCCCATCATCATCATCAATCCATCATCAATTCAATCATCATCCCCATCATCATCATCATCAATCCATCATCAGAAGTGTTTTTTCTTTGGTGTTTTTTTTCCCTCTGGCTTTTCTCATTACAAGTCATGTGATTCTTTCATCATTTGACTGAAGGATTTCTATAAAAAAAAATAGTGAGAAAATACCCCCCCCGAAAAAAAAAAAAAAAAACATGCTCTCGGCATCCCACAGATTTGATAGCCTAAAAACACCATAAAAGGATGAAGAAACCCCCATTAGTGTCTGGTGTTTCATATTACCCTATTGATTCCAACCTAACATGTGCCCGCAGCGAGCATGGTGTTTTTTATGACAAACACGCCAAGTGTAATCCCAGCTGAAATGAATGTTTTCACAATAGGTGTGAACAGGCTGCAGGCTGTGCTAGATATATTTGCATAGTTGCGGCATACAGCATGTGCAGCATTTATGTGGCGGCTTTCCGCTGGTATATATGGCTTTCTGTGCTGGTGAATGCAGCGGGCACTTACTGGTGGTTTTTTCCTAGCTGCACAGTTTTGCACCACAACCACTCCGGTTGGGACCAGGCTGACCGATCTAATGACCAAGATGCCGCAGTGAACGGCTTTCTTTCTGTGAAAGTTCTGGCGAACTACAATGCTCAGAAGAGGAGGAGCGCCATTGAGCTTTTGGAAAGAGAATTAGTTTGGAATGGTCAGGGCCATGTGCGTTTACAAAGCCCCCCGTGGTGCAAGAACAGTGGACCCCCCCACATGTGACCCCATTTTGGAAACTACACCCCTCACAGAATTTAATAAGGGGTGCAGTGAGTATTTACACCCCACAGATCTTTGGAACAGTAGGCTGTGCAAATGAAAAATTAAATTTTTCATTTTTACGGACCACTGTTCCAAAAATCTGTCAGACACCTGTGGGGCGTAAATTCTCAATGTACCCCTTATTACAGTACATGAGGGGTGTAGTTTCCAAAATGGGGTCACATGTGTCGGGGGTCCATTGTTCTGGCACTATGGGGGCTTTGTAAACACATGTGGCCTTCAATTCCGAACAAATTTTCTCTACAAAATCCCAATGGCGCTCCTTCTCTTCTGAGCATTGTAGTTCACCTGCAGAGCACTTTAAATTCACATATGGGGTATGTTTTTACTCAGAAGAGATGGGGTTACAAATTTTGGGGGGGGCTTTTTTCCTATTTTCCCTTGTGAAAATGAAAATTTTAGGGTAACACCAGCATTTTAGTGAAAAAATATATTTTTTTTCATTTCCCATCCAACTTTAAAGAAAATTCATCAAACACCTGTGGGGTGTTCAGGCTCATTATACCCCTTGTCATGTTCGGTGAGGGGTGTAGTTTCCAAAATAGGGTCACATGTGGGTATTTATTTTTTTGCGTTTGTCAGAACCGCTGTACAATCAGCCACCCCTGTGCAAATCACCAATTTAGGCCTCAACGCTCTCATTCCTGAGCCTTGTTGTGAGCCCGCAGAGCATTTTTTGCTCACATCTGGGGTATTTCCGTACTCAGGAGAAATTGCGTTACAAATTTTGGGGGTGTTTTTTTCCTTTTACCGCTTGTGGAAATAAAAAGTATGGGGCAACACCAGCATGTTAGTGTAAATTTTTTTTTTTTTTTTTTTACACTAACAGGCTGGTGTAGCCCCCAACTTTTCCTCTTCACAAGCGGTAAAAGGAAAGAAAGACCCCCAAAATTTGTAGTGCAATTTCTCCCGAGTACGGAGATACCCCATATGTGGCCCTAAACTGTTTCCTTGAAATACGACAGGGCTCCGAAGTGAGAGAGCGCCATGCGCATTTGAGGACTAAATTAGGGATTGCACAGGGGTGGACATAGGGGTATTCTACGCCAGTGATTCCCAAACAGGGTGCCTACAGCTGTTGCTAAACTCTCAGCATGTCTGGACAGTTAGTGGCTGTCCAGAAATGCTGGGAGTTGTTGTTTTGCAACAGCTGGAGGCTCCGTTTTGGAAACCCTGCCGTACAAGACGTTTTTAATTTTTTATTGGGGGGGGGACAGTGTAAGGGGGTGTACATGTAGTGTTTTACCCTTTATTATGTGTTAGTGTAGTGTAGTGTTTTTAGGGTACATTCACACTAGCGTGCTACGGTGAATTTCCCGCTAGGAGTTTGCGCTGCGGCAAAAAATTTGCCGCAGCCCAAACTTGAAGCAGGAAGTTTATTGTAAACCTGTCTGTGTGAATGTACCCTGTACATTCACATGGGGGGCAAACCTCCAGCTGTTTCAAAACTACAACTCCCAGCATGTACTGACAGACCGTGCATGCTGGTAGTTGTACTTTTGCAACAGCTGGAGGCACACTGGTTGGAAAACCCTCAGTTAGGTTCTGTTACCTAACTCAGTATTTTCCAACCAGTGTGCCTCCAGCTGTTGCAAAACTACAATTCCCAGCATGTACTAATCACCGAAGGGCATGCTGGGAGATGTAGTTATGCAACAGCAGGAGGTACCCAACTACAATTCCCAGCATGCCGAGACAGCTGTTTGCTTTCTGGGCATGCTGGGGATTGCAGTTTTGCAACATCTGGAGAGCTACAGTTTTTTGACCACTGCACAGTGATCTCCAAACTGTGGACCTCCAGATGTTGCAAAACTACAACTCCCAGCATGCCCAGACAACAAACAGCTATGTGGGCATGCTAGGAGTTGTAGTTTTGCAAGATCTGGAGGGATATAGTTTAGAGACCACTGTATAGTGGTCTCAAACTGCAGCCCTTCAGCTGTTGCAAAACTACATATTCCAGCATGCCCAAACAGCTGTCTGGGCATGCTGGGAGTTGCAGTTTTGCAACATCTGGAGGGCTACAGTTAGAGACCACAGTCTGATGACCCCCCTGGGCATTTGCGCGGGGTGCCTGCTGATTAATATCAGCAGTCACCCCGGCCCGGTCCCCGCCCGGCGCGCGGCGGGGACTGAAATTTCCACGGTCGTATGGATACGCCCTGGGTCCTTAAGTACCAGGACGTCAAAGCGTATCCATACGCCCTAGGTCCTTAAGTGGTTAAACATTAACCTTGAGGTTGGGGAAATTTGCCAGATTTGTAAATTATTTCTATTTAAAAATCTTAATCCTTCCAATACTTATCAGCTGCTGTATTCTACAGAGGAAGTTATTTTCTTTTTGGATTTCTTTCCAGTCTGACCACAGTGCTCTCTGCTGACACTCTTTTTATTAGAAAAATACAAAACTTATCAAATACAAAACACAAAGCAAGCTTAACCAGCTATAACATAAATAAGAAATACTCTAGAACCAAAAACAAAACCTCATAAACAAAACCCTGCCTAACCGGCCAGCCCAGCTTTACTAAGATACTAAAATACTAAGATATTAACCCCTTCCCGCAGAATGTCATTTATAAACGCCGGGTTGTGCAGTGCGTTCGCGCATCCCGACGTTTATAAATGACATTCAGTTAACCCGGCGATGCGCAGCATCGCACGGGTTAACTGGCAGAAGTCCCGCTGTTTCCAGCAGGGGACAACTTCTGCTTCACCCCCAGGACCATCCATTGATGGTCCTGGTCAGCGATCACTGTGATTGGTCCCTGTGGACCAATCACAGTGATCTAGGGTGAAAGTTCAGATCCCGCGGCATAGGTGGGGGAACACGCGGGGACCGGCGGCCTTACCCGAACCAGCGGCGGGACCGAGGAGCAGCGCGGGACCGGCCACGTGGACGAGCAGCGACGGGACCGGCAGGTAAGTACATGGTCCTCAAAAGCAGCAGTGAAGATCTTCACTGCTGCTTCTAGGAGTCTGAAAACTACAACTCCCAGCATGCCTAGACAGCCTTTGGCTGTCTGGGCATGCTGGGAGTTGTAGTTTTGCAACATCTGGAGGGCCCCAGTTTGGAGACCATTGTATAATGGTCTCCAATCTGTGCTCTTCCAGCTGTTGCAAAACTACAACTCCCAGCATGCACTGACTGTCCAGACATGCTGGGATTTTTAGTTCAGCAACATCTGGCCCTTCAGATGTTGCCAAACTACAACTCCCAGCATGCCCTTCAGCTGTCTGGGCATGCTGGGAGTTGTAGTTTTGCAACAACTGGAGACACACTGGTTGGGAAACATTGTTTCTAACTCAGTGTTTCCTAACCTGTGTGCCTCCAGCTGTTGCAAAACTATAACTCCCAGCATGCACTAACAGACCATGCATGCTGGGAGTTGTAGTTTTGCAACATCTGGAGGGCCCCAGTTTGGAGACCATTGTATAATGGTCTGCAATCTGTGTTCTTCCAGCTGTTGCAAAACTGCAACTCCCAGTATGCACTGACTGTCCAGGAATGCTGGGAGTTTTAGTTCAGCAACATCTGGCCCTTCAGATGTTGCCGAAATACAACTCCCAGCATGCCTTTCAGCTGTCTGGGCATGCTGGGAGTTGTAGTTTTGCAACAACTGGAGACCCACTGGTTGGGAAACATTGTCTGTTTCTAACTCAGTGTTTCCTAACCCGTGTGCCTCCAGCTGTTGCAAAACTATAACTCCCAGCATGCAGTATGCAACAGACCATGCATGCTGGGAGTTGTGGTTTTGCAACAGCTGGTGCCCCCCCCTGTGAATGTACAGGGTACATTCACATGGGCGAGGCTTTTACAGTGGGTTTCTCGCTGCAAGTTTGAGATGCAGCAGATTTTGCGCTGGGAAACTCGCTGTAATCCCCCGCCCATGTGACTGTACCCTAAAAACACTACACTGCACCAACACAAAATAAAATAAAAAGTTAAAAACACTACATATACACGTACCCCTACACAGCCCCCCTCCCCCAATAAGAACGTCCGTTACACGACTGTTTCCAAAGCAGAGCCTCCAGCTGTTGAAAAACAACAACTCCCAATATTGCCGGACAGCCGTTGACTGTCCAGGCATGCTGGGAGTTTTGCAACAGCTGGAGGCACCCTGTTTGGGAATCACTGGCGTAGAATACCCCTATGTCCACCCCTATGCAAATCCCTAATTTAGGCCTCAAATGCACATGGCGCTCTCACTTTGGAGCCCTGTCGTATTTCAAGGCAATAGTTTAGGGTCACATATGGGGTATCGCCGTACTCGGGAGAAATTGCATTACAAGGTTTGGGGCGTATTTTCTTCTTTAACCCTGAAAAGGAAATGTTGGGGTCTACACCAGAATGTTAGTGTAAAAAATTTAAATTTTTTACACTAACATGCTGATGTTGCCCTATACTTTACATTTTCACAAGAGGTAAAAGGGAAAAAAGCCCCCCAAAATTTGTAACGCAATTTCTCCTGACTACGGAGATACTCCATATGTGGGCGCAAAGTGCTCTGGGGGCGCACAACAAGGCCCAGAAGGGAGAGCGCACCATGTACATTTGAGGTGATTTGCACAGGGGTGGCTGATTGTTACAGCGGTTTTGACAAACGCAAAAAAATCAAAACCCCACATGTGACCCCATTTCGGAAACGACACCCCTCAGGGAATGTAATGAGGGGTGCAGTGAGAATTTACCCCCCACAGGTGTCTGACGGATCTTTGGAACAGTGGTCCGTGAAAATGAAAACTTGTACAGCCCACTGTTCCAAAGATCTGTCAGACACCAGTGGGGGGCAAATTCTCACTGTACCCCTTGTTACGTTCCTCAAGGGGTCTAGTTTCCAAAATGGTATGCCATGTGTTTTTTTTTGCTGTCCTGGCACCATAGGGGCTTCCTAAATGCGACATGCTCCCCGAGCAAAATTTGCTCTCAAAAAGCCAAATATGACTCCTTCTCTTCTGAGCATTGTAGTTCGCCCATAGTGCACTTCAGGTCAACTTATGGGGTACCTCCATACTTGGGGGGTATTTCCTGCTATTAACCCTTGGAAAAATGTGAAATTTGGGGGGAAATACACATTTTAGTGAAAAAAATTAAAAAATTTTTACAGATGCAAAAGTCGTGAGACACCTGTAGGGTTTTAAGGCTCACTTTATTCCTTGTTATGTTCCTCAAGGGGTCTAGTTTCCAAAATGGTATGCCATGTGAGGGTTTTTTGCTGTTCTGGCACCATAGGGGCTTCCTAAATGCAACATGCCCCCCAAAAACCATTTCAATAAAACATACTCTCCAAAATCCCCTTGTCGCTCTTTCCCTTCTGAGCCCTCTACTGCGCCCGTCGAACACTTTACATAGACATATGAGGTATGTGCTTACTCAAGAGAAATTGGGCTACAAATATAAGTATACATTTTCTCCTTTTACCCCTTGTAAAAATTCAAAAATTGGGTCTACAAGAACATGCGAGTGTAAAAAATGAAGATTGTGAATTTTCTCCTTCACTTTGCTTCTATTCCTGTGAAACACCTAAAGGGTTAAAATGATGACTGAATGTCATTTTGAATACTTTGGGGGGTGCAGTTTTTATAATGGGGTCTTTTGTGGGGTATTTCTAATATGAAGACCCTTCAAATCCACTTCAAATCTGAACTGGTCCCTGAAAAATAGTGAGTTTGAAAATTGCTGCTGAACTTTGAAGTCCTCTGGTGTCTTCCAAAAGTAGAAACTCGTCACTTCTATGATGCAAACATAAAGTAGACATATTGTATATGTGAATAAAATTTTTTTTTATTTGTAATATACATTTTCCTTACAAGCAGAGAGCTTCAAATTTTTCATCAAATTTTAGGATTTTTCACCAGGAAAGGATGTAAGTTACCACAAAAATTTACCACCATGTTAAAGTAGAATATGTCCCGAAAACACAATCTCGGAATCAGAATGATAACTAAAAGCATTCCAGAGTTACTAATGTTTAAAGTGACAGTGGTCAGATGTGCAAAAAACGCTCTGGTCCTTAAGGCAAAAATGGGCTTGGTCCTGAAGGGGTTAAAATATGCCCAAAATATCTAATCAAACACTCACACGCTTACCGAAAATGAACATAAGAAAAATAAATAAATAAATAAAATAGCACAACTTGGCTTGTCAAAATATAAACATAAAAGTTATCATTACCCGACTATAACTCAAAACCATCCATACTTGGGAACACGCAACAAGAAAACTAAACAGAAAAGTAGCAAGCACACCTAAAAAAAATAAAAAAAAAATTAAATAAATAAAAAATAATTATTGTATGTTTTTTTACATTTTATTTTTTTATATATTTTTTTATTTATTTTTTTACATTTTTTAGATTTTTTGTTAATCTATATATATAAATATTTTTTTTTCTTCTCATATATTAAAAAAATAAATAAATAAATAAAAATGACAAAAAAAAAAAAATATTTTAATAATAATAAAAATAATCAAAATAATCATATCACACATACATTCACTTACAAAATGTCCAAATTAACTGTATCCTCTATCCAGGACTAATGAAAATACCAAGGAAAACATAAAAAAAGACCAAATAACTGAAATAAACGAAATAAACCACATATCAACACAACAACTGGTCCGGCTACCATAACGCTATAACATGAAACAATATGAAACAATATAGATATAACACAATATAGGTACAAAATTACTAAATTTACTATATAAATAAAATATAATATAAACAAAATATATGCACTACAGAAAACACCTACAAAATCAATAGAAAACCCTAGGAAAAACCCTACACTAAAACTGTACCCTCACCCACACCACCCCTCCTGTACATGGGTCAGAGTCCATACCGTTCTTACAGTTCACAAAGTCCAGTCCTTAACTGACCCATGTCAGGTTCCCCAAAGATGAACACCACCACCCACAAGCACACCCTCCCCACCTAGCACTCCTCCCAACCAACTTATACACAAACTTATACACACTGAACCACAACCCACTTTAGGCCCAAGTTTGGTCGCCTGTAAGCCCTTCATACCATATCAGCTTAAAAACAAAACAAAAAGCTAGCGTGCACATGCATTAGCCCTCCACCAGGAAGAAGGATGGCAGACTTGATACATTCAAAATAATTTTACACTCTTTCCTTAACTCCCCCTACAATTCTCCCTAATCCTATCCCTCCATTCAAACTAACCCTGTTCTCATCCTATTTCTATCCCTATAACACCGTCCCTAACCAAAATAAAGGTACTCTACCTAAAAGGTCTAGTACCTAGGGCACATCAAAAGAAAACCCTCTCCATAGGAGAGAAGCCCTACTGTTACCAAGACTGCCATACTCCAAAGACCTGATCTTCCCGAGGTCACCGGTGATGTTCCTACAGACCTCCACCTCGGAGAGGATTTTCTGTTGGGTCGACACTAAACACCGTGCATTCCACGTGTAGTACCTAATTACTAAACTAACTAAGAATAAAGTGCCCCGATCTCGGCCACCCAGGTTCCTGAATGCCCCATAAGCCCACTCCGGATAGGTAAGGCCGGCAAGTTGACTCCAAAGAAGGTGTTGGTTAAGAACACCACAGGGTTTACCATAGATAAACCCCCTAGTCTCCTCGTGCGGTACGTAACCTCCCTCTTGACTAGGTTCCTCCTGTTTCCCCATAACAGTTGGAAAAACAGGCTGTAGATTCTAATGTAGTAAGCTTCTGGCAAGATACATACGCTGCAGATAGATAAACAAGGGAGCAGGTACGATTTGATCAGGTGTACCCTTTCCCTGAGGGTCATAGACCAACCCTTCCATTGGTCCACCTTCTGAGCGGCATCCTGGAGCTTACCATCCCAGTTTTTGGTGGGATAATCATCCTGGCCGAATATGATGCCCAAAACTTTTGCTGACTCTTGGGGCCCGGGAAGAGTGTCCGGGAGATCTCCCCCTCCCAGCCATAGACTCTCACACTTATCTCGGTTGATCTTAGACCCAGATGCCTAGCGGTCCACTTCCGACATCACCACATCGACCTCCTCTCGCGAGGAGACAAAAATAGTGACATCGTCAGCGTACGCCACCACTCTCTGGGCGACATCCAGCTCCGCCAGACTCATCCTGACTCCCGCCAATGGCCCACAATCTACCCTCCGGACGAAGGGATCGATCGCAAACACGTATAAAAGCAGGCTCAAAGGAAAACCCTGACGGACTCCGGACCCCACCTCAAAACAGCGGCCAGACCTACCGTTCACCAATGGGAAACTCTGTGCCCCTGCATACAAGATCTTAAGCCAATTAACAAAAGTACTCGGTAAGCCATATCTCAGGAGGACGGACCAGAGGTACTCGTGGTTCACCCGATCAAACCCTTTGGCCTGATCCAGGGATAGCAAGTATCCCTTCCAGAAACCCGCACTACTCCGCTCCACTGCCTCCCTGACACTAAGGACCGCACTTAAGGTGCTTCGGCCTGGAACAGAGCAGTGCTGAGCCCCCGAAAGGAGGGGGAGGAGATGGTATCGAGGACGAGGTACCGGTTTGACAGGTCAACCAGAGGGGGGGGCAGTCAGGCTTCCGTTTTGGACCTGGCCCGTAGTACAAGGAGCAGATGACTCTGACCTCTTCTTTCTCCCTTTCCTTTTGCCCTTATCTTTCTTTTTAGGCCTCTCCCCACTATCCTCATCCACACTTTCATAGTGGGAGGAATCAGAAGGGTCGGCCATATTGCCATCCTCTTTGCGCAGTCTCCTGATCTCCTCATCTAGCACGTTCTCCTCCAGGGCTTCAGCAGTTACAGGGCCAGCTTCAGGAGCAGGGGCTGAAGCTACCCCCGCCACCTGGGCACTCTCCAGCTCCCTACTCCTTCGACGATTTTCCTCCCGCCTTAGTTTGGCGGGGCCCTTTTTCCTCCTCACTAGCCCTGGTGCGCCCCCATCCCTGCTCGTACCCTCCCCAGCCGAGGCAACTTCATAGCTCTCCTCAGCCAGAGCGGCCGCCGCACGGGTGAAGGCCCGAGGACACCACACAGGTGGCACCGGATCTGCCGACAGGATGCGGCCAGATGACCCACCCCACCACACAAAGCGCAGACCTGCACAGTACAGGCTGCGCTAAAGTGGGTGGGGCTGTAAAAGACCTTAGGCTGCCCCTGGTAGAAGACCTGACTCCTATCACGTCCAAGGAAGGCGGCTGACGGAATGTGGGCAACCGTACTGCCTGAACGCTTGAGTTTGACGGAAAACGTCCAGGCCCCAGACCAGATCCCGTGCTCATCAAAGTTTTTCTTGGGCATGTCCGTCACATCCCCATACCGACCAAGCCAGGTCATGATGTCATAACAAGAAAGCGACTCGTTACGGGTCAAAACGGTCACTTTCTTGACAGAGTTCTGACGGTAAATCGCCTTTACGGCGAAATCCCGCCAGCCGGGCTCGTTCTTCGCCACTTCATAGTTTGACCAGAAGAGTTCAAGACCCTCTGGCCGAACGAAACGGACGTCAAACTCAGACGAACCGTAGGGGTGAATCAGGGCAAAGATGTCACTCGCCCTGAATTCCATCTGAAGGAGGAGCTCAACCATTTAGCGCGTGCTGGACACGCATCCTCGCCCCTCCAAATCAGACGGACCACATTCCTACGGTTATTGTCCTGCCCGGGTGTCGGGAGGGACCAGACCACCTCCCCATTCCGCTCTCGGAAAGCCCCCAAACCGTGTCTCTCTATCCAGAAAGACAGGTCGACCTCACCCCTTCCCTCTACCTGGATCGACCTGTCACCCCTGCGTAAAGCCTCCAGGAGGCGCTGTTGCAAATGGCCCCCAGGGCCGGCCAGAGACAGGGACCCCCTGAACCCCCGGCAGTGACATTGGCATAGCTCCTAGGAGCAGTCACTACCGGGGGGGCAGCCAGACCAGACCCAGAACCAGACCCAGAACTACTAATACCACCATTCGCACCACCACTCTCATCCACACCAGACTTACCATTTAAAACACTACCACTCCCACCAATATTTACTCCACTGACACTCCCACATACACTCCTCTCATCCACAACACTACCACACTCAGCATTCACCCACCCTGCACTCTTGACCTGACTAATAGATTCTGGGCTGGCTGGGAGTTGTAGTATTGCTGGCTTCAGAATGGTCTTTTTCTCTGGTGCTGCTGCTGCTGGGGTCGACACCGATGGCTCCTCCTCCATGGCTGATGTTATTATCAGAGTCTGAGACTGCCCCATCGGGCGCACCCCAGCTCCTCCCACAATGCCAGCACCTGCCTTGCCCGACCGCACGGGCTCTGCGGATGATTCCGGCACCCGGACACTCCCCCCCCCTCACAGAGGAGTGCCCCGCAGTGCCCACAGAACACACTATACTCGGAGGACCGCCCCCCGAGCACATGGACCTACCACTCTCTGCCACCAGCACCCGGACACTCCCCCCCCTCACAGGGGAGTGCCCTGCAGTGCCGGTAGTGCCCACAGAACTCAGGGAACCTCCCCCCGAGCACACGGCGGCATAGCTCGCCTCTGGAACTTGGACACGCCCCCCGCCACCCTGGGGCGGTCCTGCAGTGCCAGAGCTGCCCACCATGAGCCCATCCTGCCCCTCCCTACCGGCAGGATGGGTGGGCTTCACTTCTATTGCATCCACAACCTTTACTGACGCCATGCTGTACCCCCCATGCTGGCTCCGTTCCACCACAGAAACGGGGTCTGGCAGTCTGGGGGGCCCAGCAGCCTGAACCAGCTTTGCAGCTGGCCCAGATTGCTGGAAAGGAACAAAGACATACTGCACAGTTTCCTGCATCTTATGTTTCTTAGCTTTATGCTTAACTGCCACATCCTCACATGGGTTTTCTCCAAAAGTGAAATTCTGGAGGTGGGCTGGGGACTCCTGTAACACTATAGCCCTCAGCAATTCCCCAGCCTCACTCTCCACATCATCCTCCTCGCTATCAGTAAGTGGAAGTGCCACCTGTGCCGGCTCAATGTAGCTGTCCTGGGTGGTATGGGCTACAGGCACAGCATCTTTCTCCACAACTGCACTTTCCACCACCTTCTCCTCTTCCTCACCACCATCCTCACTTTCTTCACCGCCACTACTCTCCCCATCATCCACCTCCACCTTACCTGGGGATTTCATGGCGGCAAACTGATCCTCGTTGATCAGCTTCTCCCGGAAGAGGCCGCTCCCTTCAATGATCTCTGCCCTCCGCATCTCTAATTTCACAATTTCACTTTTCAGCGCTGAGATCCTTTTCTTTAATTCTGGATGGTTCTTTTTGGACCCCGTATTTGCCAGATTCTGAGACACCCGTAGATTCTCTCTGGCCATCTTCAGCTCCTTGCCGCACTGGTCGTACTCCGCAAACCTTGCGGCCATGCAAGAGCAGTAGGTCTCGCTGGACTCTTTGGGCCCTCTCTCAGCCCACAACTCCACACTTTTCCTCCTCACCTTCTTTCTACCAGATCTCTGGCTGGCACACTTTGCCGGAGGAGCAGAGCCTGCATTGCTGCAGACTCTGCTAGATCTTCTTCCTCCGGCCGGAACATTGGCTGTTGCAGTTTTCTCTCCACTCCCCGCCAGCCTGGAAGAACGAGGAGTGGAGGCCCGAGACTCCATGCAGGGAGGCTCTCCTAAGGATCCTGCCACGCTCCTGGGAAAAGCTCATGTAACACCTGCTGCTTTGCCTCTGGAAGTCTGGAGGAGCTCAGAAAGGGACACACCCGCTCGCTGCACACACTGAACTTCTCTGGACTACAGGAAGTGCGCTCTGCTGACACCTCTGTCCATGTCAGGAACTGTCCGGAGTAGGAGAAGTTTACTATGGAGATTTGCTCCTACTCAAAGAGAGCACTGTAGTCAGACCAAAAAGAACTTTACAACTTCCTCTGTAGCATACGGCAGCTGATAAGTACTGTAAGGATTAAGATTTTTAAGAAGTAATTTACAAATCTGTTTAACTTTCTGGCACCAGTTGATTTAAAAAAATAAAATAATGTTTTCCCCCGGAGTACCCCTTTTACGTAACACCTGTAAATTCTGCACTACGAATATCACCAGCCACTGAAGAGAGAGGTCATCCAACAACTGAATTCCCAAAAAAATCAGCCACTAAATCCCTCAAGCAACCGTTCAGCCCCAGTCCAGAACCATCTGACCGGACCACAGGGACCAGTGTGGAGGAGAACAGTGTCCAGGCTGTAAAAGAGAAGAACACCGGAGCAGCCAGATACACTGACTCTAAGGCTGAGCCTCATACTTCTACCGAAGCTGCAGAGTTATAGGGGAACTGTAAAAATGAAAGTACTACAACCCCCAGTGTGGTCCGTCTATGCCCCCCTAAGGGTCAGGGTTGGAGGAGGCACAGGTTGAACAGACACACTACAATGGGAGTT
The DNA here is from genome assembly GCF_029499605.1 of Hyla sarda. Taxonomy (NCBI): domain Eukaryota; kingdom Metazoa; phylum Chordata; class Amphibia; order Anura; family Hylidae; genus Hyla; species Hyla sarda. Next base: position 55,010 of record NW_026607613.1, read on the forward strand.
GTAGTACTGTAGTTGTTAAAGAAAAAAAAGATGTTTTCATCAGGTTGCCCATAGCAACCAATCAGATTGCTTCTTTCATTCTTGAGAAGACCTCTGAAAAATAAAAGAAGTGATCTGATTGGTTGCTAAGAGCAACTGGACAACATTTCCTCTCCACAGGTACATTTCCCCGATTGTCTTCATATTTAGGAGGAGAATCTACTGACAAAGTGAGTAGCCAACCATTTCTGGGCATAAAACTCTGTAAGAGACAGCAGTCTGGGGGCGTCTGTGGTGGACATGAAGGAAGGGGGTCCAGGGAAATTGAGATTTGACGTCTGCAGCGAGCACTTCTCACTGAGCGACGGGTCTCATCCCAGGTATTGCAGGGGGACCCCCCACGATCAGCTACTTATCCCATAACCCATGGATAGGGGATAAGTTAATTTTTGCCATAGTTCTCCTTTAATTGGCCAGAACACACCCAAAATCGGTCCCAGCCAAACATTGCTTCATGTCCTGTCATTTCTCCCAGCTGTTCTTTTTCTACCTGCTTGTAAGGCATGCCTACACTCTCTAATTCTTTAAAGTGGTACTCCGCCCCTAGATATCTTATCCCCTACCTTAAGGATAGGACAAAAGATGACTGATCACTGGGACCCCCGTGATCTCCATGCAGCACCCGGCGTTCCAAATAATATATTTAGAACTCTGGGTTCTCGTGGTGCGGGTCGTGACCTCACGCCACGCCCTTTCCATTTATGTCTATGGGAGGTGGTGTGATGTCACAAGAAGGTGTGACATGATGTCACGAATCCCACCACAGGAACCAGTGATCTAAACATACTATTTAGAATTTTGGTTGCTGCATGGAGATTGCTGGGGTCCCAGCAGCAGGATCCCCTTGATCAGACATCTTATCCCCTATCCTTTACATAGGGGATAAGATATCTAGAGGCGGAGTACCCCTTTAAGGGACAGTTCATGTACCCAAAAGTTGCTCCTTTGCAACCGTATGACCCCTAGCAAGTTCCCTGCATGAGTCCCATTCATCAGAAAAAGGCTTGTGCATGGAACTTGCTGGGTGTTCTACGTTTGCCTCATAAACTGCACCACCCAGCACCAGTTACCTCTCTCCGCACCGCATTATGCAGATCGTGCAGGAGAGCAGCTTTGGTCATCCATGTTTTGCTAACTCTATTTTCACACACAGAAATAAATAAATGAGTCGAACAAGTCAAAGAACAGTTTAAAAAAAGGGGAACTTTATTTATTATTTATTAAAATGTTTGTGTAGGGGACTTTTTGTAACCTCCCATCACTCACAAAGAGCGTACAGTAACTAATACTCAGGACAGGAAAAACCTCCAGAGGGGAGGAAACCTGTAGGGAATCCATGGCTACTGTATGGCCCTTCCTCTGGGCATACTAAAGGAGGTTACCTCTATAATTTGGGCAAATGTTTCTGTGTATGTGCATGATTCCTAGGCCTGTGCCTTCATCCAACGTCTTGCTGTAGGTCCCGAAATGCTACTCCATGTCCTGGAAATAGTGCATCTAAGATAGGGGACAAAAAAGATAGATTATTTACATGTTTATCATAGAAATACACATGGAACTGCACTAAAGACCTTTTGGACAAAACAATGTAACACTTACCAGTCACAGTCATGTGCATGACTTTGCATTCCCGTGTCCCTACACAGTGTCCAGCACCGGCCCCTCACTGATGAACAGGACCAGTGTTATTTCTGGGGCTATGCCTTCATCCAACGTCTTGCTGTAGGTCCGGAAATGCTACTCCATGTCCTGGAGATAGTGCATCTAAGATAAGAAAAAAAAGATAAATTATTTACATGTTTATCATAGAAATACACATGGAACTGCACTAAAGATCTTTTGGACACAACAATGTAACACTTACCAGTCACAGTCATGTGTATGACTTTGCATTCCCGCGTCCCTACACAGTGTCCAGCACCGGCCCCTCACTGATGGAGAATGAACAGGAGCAGTGTTATTTCTGCTCAGTGCTGCTCTTTGGTGGACAATGGTTATGACATCACATGTGTGACACGCTGTTATCTCCTGGGAGTTCTATTTCAGTAGTGCTGCTCTCTGATTGGCTGAAAATAAAAAAAGCTTTCTAATATATTCTGTATGACTGTTATCTAAGGTTTTTGACAATTTTTATTAAAATGGCGCCACTCCCTGTGGGTGCGTTATATTTGTTTCTCCTAACCAGACATTCTGTATATGTAATATCATTTGGTGGCCCCAACAGCCTGGGCCCATAGGTTTCTTACATAGATCAATGCTACTCCGATAGGCTCAATGAGCAGCGCTGGCCGCCTGGACGTCTGACGAGTGACGTCCCTGACGTTGCGGTCTGGAGTGAAGGATGTCACTAGTCAGACGTCCCAGCAGCCATTGATTTAAAGTGGTCGTGGCTCCTGCTGCCAGTTCAAGATCAGACACCATGGCCCTAGATTGACATACTGCAACACCGATCCCCTGTGGCTGCCCACCTGTTGCAAAACTACAACTCTCAGCCTTCGGCTGTCAGGGCATGCTGGGAGTTGTAGCTTTGCAATAGCTGGACAGACGTCTGTCGAAAGGGGGGGAAAAGCACCAGAAATAAAGCAATATAGGCTTTGAAAAACACCATTTATATGTTGTTTTTAATCACAGCCTAAGCCTAGGAACAAACACAATCCTTGTTTGATGTTTTTTTCTTTTTTTGCAAAAAACAAACAAACATCAAAATCTTCCCCCTCATTTCTTTTCTCAGCTATCTTTGTGTTATTTTTGCTAAAAGCACTGGGGGGGGGGGGTCTTAGAGATTTATCAAAACCAGGGAAGAGGGAAAGTGGACCAGTTGCCCATAGCAACCAATCAGGTAGTTTCTTTCATTTTTAAAAAGGCCTCTGAAAAGTGAAAGAAGCGATCTGATTGGTTGCTATGGGCAACTGGTCCACTTGACCTCTGCACAGGTTTTCATACATCTGTCCCAATGTGTATTATTATTATCATCATCATCATCTTTATCATTATTATTATTATTATAGGAAGTGTTTTTTCTTTGGTGTTTTTTTTCCCCTCTGGCTTTTCTCATTACAAGTCATGTGATTCTTTCATCATTTGATTGAAGAATTTCTATAAAAAAAAAAATAGTGGGGGAGGGGGTGTGGCTCGGCACGCTGGAGCGAGGACGCTTTGTGTGAGAGCTCCGTCCTGACCGGTTTTAAAACAGGCGACCGGAACGGTTATGGGAGGCAGATCGCACCACAAACAACAGAAAAAGGCTCCTAAAGGTCCCGGCAACCACCCAACCCGCATTACCCGCTTCTTCAAGTTGCTCCCAACTTCCCAGCAGCCGGAGAAGGAAGCGCGCCATTCCCCCACTGCTCTGCCGGCTCCGAGACACGTGACATCCCCGCTCTCAGCCCCTGCAGCTTCCGTAATGGCGGCGGCCACACACGCTGGAGATGGAGGACGGAGCCCTCCTCTGCAACCACCGAGAGCCGTGACACAGATGGAGGCACCCTCTGCACCACCTGTGCATCAAGTAAGCCTTGTCACCTTCCCCCCTGTGTCTAGTGACATGGTGCTGTGCAGCGCTGACCAGAAACACCTTCTTCCTCCTGTGTCCCCTCAGCTCCCTGCTCCCTCAGTGTTGCCTGCATCAGAATGGAGACAGGGGCACAGACCTGAACCCTCATAAACTGCTGCTCCCATGAGAAGACTCCCCAGTGATCTGTCAGCGGACTCTGTGGTAACCCATGGCAACCATATCACTCGTCTCTCACTGAATGTTGCTCAGGCTGCACTGCCCTCCACTCCTGGGTGTCCCTGTGTATCCTTAACCCCGCAGCAATCTGAAATGGACTACCCACCTCTGACTCCTCCAGAACTCCCAGCTGTTAATGAGCAATGGCAGACAGTAAAGCGTAAATCTAAGCCCAGGGCTACTCAGTCTCAGCACTCTCAGGACAGCCCTACTTATCCCCCCCCTGGACAGCCTTCCCTGACCCCAGTCCAGGGACCCCCTGCCAGGGATGTCACGGACTGGACGGGTGAAATGGACTCTGATGCTTCTAACTCGGAAAGGGGGTCACAAGACTCCTCTGCAGACAGTGATGTTCCTGATTTCTGGGGTGACAGTCCGTCTGCAAAGAAGAAATTATTTAAAACTCCATCAAAGTTGCGCCACCTCAGAAGCTGCACTTCTGACTATTCCTCCTCGGACGGATCCCTCACTCCTAAGGGGGGCTCACCTGCTAAACACCCGGCACCTGTCAGGATTGCTGCTTCTCCCAATCCTAATGCTGGGCCATACATCACCCCTGCTTCCACCTTACCCTCGCCTGAGGCGGCGGTTAACACCCTCAAGAACCACCCGGAATTACAAGCCTTGCTGGCCCTGCTCCCGACTAAAGCTGATATGCAGGCGCTTGCCACAGATCTACATTCTGCATGGACACAGGATCTCAAACCCGTGAAAACTGCAGTCACGTCTCTTCAGGAAAGGGTGCATAGCCTTGAGGAACAACAATCTGCTACGTCTTTACAGATACAAAAATTGCAGGAGGCGACGGCGAACCTAACCATCCAAAATGCCCTTACAGTGGATCACATCGACGATATGGACAACAGAAACCGCAGGAACAATATTAGAATAAAAATCCTGCCAGAGTCTGTGCTGCCCGCTGACTTACCTGCCACACTCCAGAGGCTGTTCAATGAAATCGTTCAGAAATCGGAGGATTCACCAATTGAATTGGATAGGGCTCATAGAGCTCTGAAAGCCAAAAATCCCGATCCCAAACGTCCAAGAGACGTGATCTGCAGGGTGCACCACTTCCTCCAGAAGGATCAGATTATGCGCAAAGCGCGACACCTTAAGAATATATTGTATAATGGGACTCAGATCAACCTGTACCCTGACCTCTCCTTGCGCACACTGCTCCTACGAGCCTCACTGAAGCCGCTTCTTCAGATTCTACAAAATGCGCAGATTGTCTACAAATGGGGATTCCCCTTTTCACTAACAGCTAGACATGGGACGACTTCTGCCACCCTCAGATGTCCTCCTAACTTGCCAAAGTTTCTTGCCAAATTCAAGCTCCCGCCGATGCAACTGCCGGAATGGGATCAGATGTTTGTTTTTCCACCTCAGAAGCCCCCTGCCGCTTCCTCTGCTGGACATTCCTCCTCGCCCAGGCGACAGGGGAGGTCATCGAACCCGATGATTCCAAGACAGACACATGCTGCCTGATCTAGTTGGGACTTCTTACAATTGTCATCGTAGGATCTACAGTATGGACTGCGAATGCATTGATTCCTGTTGTTCCCAGACCTTCATCCCCCTGGACAGTTACATGTGTCGCTGGGTTATATTTTCTTGTTTATTGCACATAGTGGATGCCGCCCCTCGGCCCATTTTTCTGTGGGTCTCTTAGTGTTGTGGGGCCTCCCTGAATATCTGCCTCCTGTTATGTAGTTTTCATTCGGGTTCCCTACCCGTCCAGCTACTTCATAGCCTGTTTTCCATATGCGCCCACCACCCTGCGGGTTGGATTGGGCTCCTTTAGTTATTTAACGGTCATACTCAGTTCTGTATGATGTTGATTGTGTTTGTTTTTGCGTACTCCATACTTTGGTGTGCCTTTCATGCTACCCGCCATAGTATAGACGTCGGGCTTGTTCCGACTAGGTCTCAGGTCCTTATGACCTATCCTCTTAGTCCCTGTATATCCGTGTCTGTATGGATATTGCTACCTCTTGCTGTCCTGTTCTTATTTTTCTTTGTCTCCCCTCTCTCCCACAGGCTACCTATTATCTCGTGGTGCTGGCCTCCCGGACTGATCATCCCCTCGGTCCTCCTCCTCCTGGGTGAGTTAATTGTAATCCCTCCACACACATATGATGGCTGACAATATCACGTCCCTTAACGTTAAGGGATTCAACATCCCCGAGAAAAGAGCGCAGACCCTGTATGCACTACATAAACAGAGGACACATATAGTGGCCCTACAGGAAACCCACTTCAAAGAGGGTCATCTCCCCTCAGGCACTAATAGATATTACCCAACCTGGTTAAATAGTGTAAATCCTGAATCCAGGACAAAGGGGGTCTCACTGCTTTTTCACAAGTCACTCCCACTCACAGTTCTTTCCTCCTCTATAGATCCGAATGCACGATTCATATTTGCAAATTGTTCCCTCTCTGACAGGACTATTACTGTAGCGTCGATATATGCCCCAAACCGCGACCAGGTTCCATTTCTGATTAATACCTTGGATGCCCTGGCTCGGTTTGCAACTGGGCCTGTGATACTATGTGGGGACTTTAATCTCCCCCTTTTCCCCACAGTGGACACCTCCTCGGGCCATTCCTACATATCACATAGTCGTCTGAGAGCCCTGAGACAGAAACTCCACTCCCTACAATTGCTAGATGTCTGGAGAACGCTGCGCCCACAGGATAGAGACTATACTTTCTACTCCCACCCCAGGAATTCATACAGTAGGATTGACTATGTCTTTTGCTCTCATTCCCTTCTCCCTGCATTTCATTCAGCTGCGATAGGGATAATGACTGTCTCTGACCACGCCCCTGTCACCTGCTCCTTCTCGTTGCCCTCCTTTACCAAACCCCATGCCTCCTGGAGGCTTAATGAGTCCCTACTCCTAGATGAATTATGTCTGCTAGATCTCAAACAGACGATCTCAAACTTTCACAGGGATCACTTACATGACACCTCTTCTCCACTGATTAAATGGGAGGCACTCAAGTGTGTCCTCAGGGGCATCCTAGTGAGGCATGGGGCGAGGCTTAAAAGGGCGGCCTCGGAGAAACTCTCTGCGCTGCTCTTGAAACTATCGGCGCTTGAAACACAACATAAGCAGACGCAGCAAGACACTGTATACAGGGATCTGATTGGGGTTCATCAGGAGCTTCTGTCCCTGTTTAATGCTAAACACCGTCACTACAAACAGATCACTGGTAAATTGTTCTATGAGTGGGGTGATAGGTCGGGACGCCTCCTGGCTAATGCCTTACGTGAGAAGAAGTCTTCTCTATATATCCCTGCCATCCGTACTGGATCTGGCTCAGTTATTCACCTAACCCTGAGCATCCTGGAGGCGTTTCATAGCTACTACACTACCCTCTATAATCTACCCAAGCCCCCGGGTCTACGATCTCCTAATGACACCGCTTTTCCCTCCTTGGCGCACTATATCTCCGACACGGCACTACCCCAACTCTCCCCTGATGTACTTACCTTCATGGAGACTCCGTTCACTGCTGAAGAACTCGACCTCGCTATCGCCTCCTTACCGGCAGGCAAAAGCCCGGGGCCTGATGGCTACACGGCTAAATTCTATAAGGTACTCAGAAGTGAACTGACTTCTCCGATCCTATCTGCATTTAACGACATCTCAGACTCCACCAACATACCACAATCCTTCCTGAGAGCCTTCATCACAGTGATCCCCAAGGAGGGAAAGGACCCCCTTTTGTGCCAAAGCTATAGACCCATTTCCCTGATAAACTCAGACGCTAAACTGTTCGCAAAATTAATAGCTAACAGGTTGTCTGGCCACATGGATTCCCTAGTCCATCCGGATCAGGTTGGCTTCATCCGGGGTAGGGAAGAAAGAGATAACACGCTTCGTGCCTTCTCCACGATTCATCATGCTCAAAATGAACGCCTGCCGTTGTTACTGCTGTACTTAGATGCTGAAAAGGCATTTGACCGGATGGACTGGGACTTCATGTCTGCCACCCTTACTCAAATTGGTCTGGGTCCTGTAGCAAGACAACGTATCATGGCCCTATATAGACACCCCTTTGCACAGATACGTGTCAATGGTCAACTATCCGCGCCGTTTGAGATTTGCAATGGTACTAGACAGGGGTGCCCCCTCTCACCCCTTTTGTATGTTCTATGTATTGAACACTTGCTTAACGCGATCCGCAACAATCCTGACATCAGGGGGTTACCGCTGTCTCATGACCATTGCAAATGCTTGGCATTTGCGGATGATGTCCTCTCGTACATTTCTTCCCTCCTCACATCCTTGCCCTCCCTAATGGCCTATATAGACCTATTCTCAAATTATAGCAATTATAAGTTAAACTTGGCCAAAAGCGAGGCTCTGAATATTACCCTCTCTTCACAAGAGGTGTCCCTACTCAAATCTCTGTACCCGTTTAAATGGCAATCAATAGCTTTAAAATACCTGGGCATGCATGTCCCTTCTAACCTTGCAGACACCTTCAAGGTCAATTTCCCCCCTCTGCTGCAGACGCTGCGTAATGACCTAACCAGGTGGGAGCGCAGGGACTTTTCCTGGCTGGGGCGGATAAATATCTTTAAGATGAACGTGCTACCTCGACTCCTCTACTTGTTTGCTGGGGTTCCGTCGCACTTGCCTCGCTCTTTTTTCAGGGAACTCTCTGCGCTCCAGTCGGGTTTTGTGTGGGCACGCAAGAGGCCTCGTATTGCTAGGAAACAACTATACAGATGCAAAACTGATGAGGGACTGGCGTTACCAGACTGCCTATCGTACTATCTGGCGGCCGTTCTAGTCCGTGTACTGGACAGCTTCCAGGACACTTCTAATAAGCTGTGGGTCAGAATTGAGGGGCGCTCTAATCCACTCTATCCTCCGCTCCGCTTTCACCTTACCTCCAGTGATGGACTCCATAGCTAAAACGTACTCGGCGTATTTGGGTAGCCACTCCCTGATAACACCAGACGGACCACTAACGCCCATCTTTGGGAACCCCGCCTTCCCCCCGGCCCTTTCCTCCACATCATTTCGATCTTTTCATAGATTGGAGGGTACCACTCTCTCCTCTGTCCTATCGCAGGATAGTCTGAAATCTCTCCCGGACATCTTAGGCGATGCTCCCCACTCTATTCTACACTCCTTCCAGTACAACCAGTTACGACACTTCTACAGCTCCAACAAAACCTCCCTCAATCTGCATAGACAGCTCACTACCTTTGAAAGCTTATGCGCCACCTCCAACACTGTTCCCCATGCTGTGAGCGTAGTATATTCACTGCTCTAACGCACAGGCTCCTCCACTCCTTTGCCTTTCCGTATGGCATGGGAGAGGGAAATTGGCGGTGTGCTCTCGGATGCTGATTGGTGCATGCATTGACCCTCTGTCATAGATCTTCCATCTCCTGCAGGATACACGAGACTAATTATAAAATAATATCCTGCTGGTATAGAGTTCCTGCTCTTCTCTCCCGTATTTACCCATCTGTCTCGGATTCTTGCTGGAGATGTGGACATCGGGGAGGAACTATGACGCATATATGGCTGTCCAGCTCTATGCTTGATGATTTTTGGGCCTCCGTCCTAGACAGAATCCGCACATTCACCTCTCTAACGCTCCCAAGGGAACCGGCTGTCATACTACTCTCGATCCTGCCGCGAGACACACCCAAACTTACCTCCAAACTAACACATTTCCTACTACTATCTGCCAGATCAGTAATTCCCAGACTCTGGAAGTCCTCTATGGCACTCACTCATCTTGGCTTAGGGAAGTATCGCACATCTGTAGAATGGAGGAGCTGCTGGCGGACTCCAGACGCCAATGCACCAAATTTCATGAGGTTTGGGCCCCCTGGCTAGCCTTTGTGTCCTCGCCCGATTTCAGAACCCGGCACTTGGATGACTCGAGGGGATGATTGATCGACGATTGGGGACTGACCCGGACAGGTATGTGCACCACAAGAGAACCTCACTATATGCCGCCTTCAGCCTGTGGTCCTAGCCACTCTCTTCTCTTGTCTTTCTTTTCTATTCTTCCCTCCCTCCTTTCTATCTCCGCACACTTGATTCACTCTTTGACTTGCTTGCCCTTTCTTTTTCTCCTCCTCTCCTTTCCCATGTCCCTTATGCCCCCCGTTTTTTTTTTGTTTCTTCCCTCCCTTCCCACCCCTTTTCCCTCCCTTCCTACCCCTTTTCCCTCCCTTCCTCCTTCTCCTTTCCGTTCCCCTCTCCTCCTCAAAACCCCTACCACCTTCTTTGTCTCAGGCCGACTCACGCTTGCCCCTGATCCACTTATATGTTGGTCTCATGACTACGAGTAGGTGTCGCTCCAGCTAGCTCCGTTGGACTTCAGAGGTTATTTCTCACTTAGATAACGACTGTTTCTCATGCCTGTCTATTACCTCAGACCTGTGTAGTTTCAGCTTAATTGTATTTACTGTGGGAGCTCATTCCGGATGTCATGGGACGATGTTGACACCTGTGACTATGTTTCGTGATTTACAATGTTGTAAGTACTTATTCATACTGACGAGATGTTTCTTCTATTGCCCTGTTGTCATTGTTGTATATGATACTTAATGATAATAAAAAGATATTTTGGAAAAAAAAAAAAATAGTGAGAAAATACCCCCCCCCCCAAAAAAAAAAACAAAAAAAACATGCTCTCGGCATCCCACAGATTTGATAGCCTAAAAACACCATAAAAGGTTGAAGAAACCCCCATTAGTGTCTGGTGTTTCATATTACCCTATTGATTCCAACCTAACATGTGCCCATAGCGAGCATGGTGTTTTTTATGACAAACACGCCAAGTGTAATCCCAGCTGAAATGAATGTTTTCACAATAGGTGTGAACAGGCTGCAGGCTGTGCTAGATATATTTGCATAGTTGCGGCATACAGCATGTGCAGCATTTATGTGGCGGCTTTCCGCTGGCATATATGGCTTTCTGTGCTGGTGAATGCAGCGGGCACTTACTGGTGTTTTTTTCCTAGCTGCACAGTTTTGCACCACAAACACTCCGGCTGGGACCAGGCTGACCGATCTAATGACCAAGATGCCGCAGAGAACGGCTTTCTTTTTGTGAAAGTTCTGGCGAACTACAATGCTCAGAAGAGGAGGAGCGCCATTGAGCTTTTGGAAAGAGAATTAGTTTGGAATGGTCAGGGCCATGTACGTTTACAAAGCCCCCCGTGGTGCCAGAACAGTGGACCCCCCCCCCACATGTGACCCCATTTTGGAAACTACACCCCTCACAGAATTTAATAAGGGGTGCAGTGAGTATTTACACCCCACAGATCTTTGGAACAGTGGGCTGTGCAAATGAAAAATTTTATTTTTCATTTTTACGGACCACTGTTCCAAAAATCTGTCAGACACCTGTGGGGCGTAAATTTTCAATGTACCCCTTATTACATTACGTGAGGGGTGTAGTCTTAAAAATGGGGTCACATGTGTCGGGGGTCCATTGTTCTTGCACTATGGGGGCTTTGTAAACACATGTGGCCTTCAATTCCGGACAAATTTTCTCTGCAAAATCCCAATGGCGCTCCTTCTCTTCTGAGCATTGTAGTTCGCCCGCAGAGCACTTTAAATTCACATATGGGGTATGTTCTTACTCAGAAGAAATGGGGTTACAAATTTGGGGCAAGCTTTTTTCCTATTTTCCCTTGTGAAAATGAAAAATTTTGGGTAACACCAGCATTTTAGTGAAAAAATATATATTTTTTCATTTTCCCATCCAACTTTAATGAAAATTCGTCAAACACCTGTGGGGTGTTCAGGCTCATTATACCCCTTGTCACGTTCGGTGAGGGGTGTAGTTTCCAAAATGGGGTCACATGTGGGTATTTTTTTTTTTTTTGCGTTTGTCAGAACCGCTGTACAATCAGCCACCCCTGTGCAAATCACCAATTTAGGCCTCAAATGTACATGGTGCGCTCTCATTCCTGAGCCTTGTTGTGAGCCCGCAGAGCATTTTACGCTCACATCTGGGGTATTTCCGTACTCAGGAGAAATTGTGTTACAAATTTTGGGGGTCTTTTTTTTCCTTTTACCGCTTGTTAGTGTAATTTTTTTTTATTTTTTTACACTAACAGGCTGGTGTAGCCCCCAACTTTTCCTTTTCACAAGCGGTAAAAGGAAAAAAAGCCCCCAAAAATTTGTAGTGCAATTTCTCCCGAGTACGGAGATACCCCATATGTGGCCCTAAACTGTATCCTTGAAATACGACAGGGCTCCGAAGTGAGAGAGCGCCATGCGCATTTAAGGACTAAATTAGGGATTGCACAGGGGTGGACATAGGGGTATTCTACGCCAGTGATTCCCAAACAGGGTTCCTCCAGCTGTTGCTAAACTCCCAGCATGCCTGGACAGTCAGTGGCTGTCCAGAAATGCTGGGAGCTGTTGTTTTGCAACAGCTGGAGGCTCCGTTTTGGAAACCCTGCTGTACAAGACGTTTTAAATTTTTTATTGGGGGGGGGACAGTGTAAGGGGGTGTATATGTAGTGTTTTACCCTTTATTATGTGCAAGTGTAGTGTAGTGTTTTAGGGTACATTCACACTGGCGTGTTATGATGAATTTCCCGCTAGGAGTTTGCGCTGCGGCGAAAAATTTGCCGCAGCCCAAACTTGAAGCAGGAAATTTACTGTAAACCTGTCCGCGTGAATGTACCCTGTACATTCACATGGGGGGGGGGGGGGGGGGGGCAAACCTCCAGCTGTTTCAAAACTACAACTCCCAGCATGTACTGACAGACCGTGCATGCTGGGAGTTGTACTTTTGCAACAGCTGGAGGCACACTGGTTGGAAAACCTTCAGTTAGGTTCTGTTACCTAACTCAGTATTTTCCAACCAGTGTGCCTCCAGCTGTTGCAAAACTACAACTCCCAGCATGTACTAATCACGAAGGGCATGCTGGGAGATGTAGTTATGCAACAGCTGGAGGTACCCAACTACAATTCCCAGCATGCCGAGACAGCTGTTTGCTTTCTGGGCATGCTGGGGATTGCAGTTTTGCAACATCTGATCGCAGGGACGTGGAACCTATCTTCTTTTTACATGTGGGGTCAAGTATTTACATTCTGACACCTTCACCTTTAGCACCCTATTTTTTGTTTTCTTGCACTACTTTTTTTACCTTTATTGTATACACTTATATTTCCGTGTTGCACATTGCACCTTATGCATATATTTTTAAGGTTAAACACACTTTTTATGCTTTAAACAGAGTGTCACATTGCACGTATTTTATAGCAACAGGTGCTTTTATGATCCATTGGTGATCAGTTGACCCCGACATTTACGCCTTTCCTTTTTACATCCTTTTCCCGTCCCTGCTATCTATTGCATTTTTTAAGTTCATTTATTTTATATATATATATATATATATATATATATATATATATATAATTAATTTTTTTAAACAATTATACACAATATCAAATTGCGCTAATGATTACTATTTTTATGTATGTTATATAGCTATATATTATTATCAATCTCTTTTTTTGCTTGTGTATGATATATATATTTTTTTGTAAAATAAAACTATATTTATTAAATTTGATGGTCGTTGATTTATCAGATTAATATATTTCTTATTTATTTTATTATATACATTTTTTATTCTTGGTGGGTTTACCCTATACGCTGTAGTGGCGTATTTATAGGTTTTTTTAACAGCTGGAGGTACCCAACTACAATTCCCAGCATGCCGAGACAGCTGTTTGCTTTCTGGGCATGCTGGGAATTGCAGTTTTGCAACATCTGGAGAGCTACAGTTTTTAGACCACTGCACAGTGATATTGGGGAAGGGATGGGATTTTATATTTCTTCATAAGCATTAATGTTCTTTTGTTCCATGAATGTATCTAATCCTGTTTTAAAGCTGTTAATTGTTCCTGCTGTGACCAGTTCCTGAGGTAGACCGTTCCATAAATTCACAGTCCTCACGGTAAAGAAGGCGTGTCGCCCCTTGAGACTAAACTTTTTCTTCTCCAGACGGAGGGAGTGCCCCCTCGTCCATTGGGGGGGTTTAACCTGGAACAGTTTTTCTCCATATTTTTTGTATGGGCCATTAATATACTTATATACGTTTATCATATCCCCCCTTAAACGTCTCTTCTCAAGACTAAACAATTGTAACTCCTTTAATCGCTCCTCATAGCTAAGATGTTCCATGCCCCATATTAGTTTAGTCGCGCGTCTCTGCACCCTTTCCAACTCCGCAGTGTCCCTTTTATGAACAGGTGCCCAAAACTGAACAGCATATTCCAAGTGAGGCCGTACCAATGCTTTATAAAGGGGGAGTATTATGTCCCTGTCCCTTGAGTCCATGCCTCTTTTGATACATGACAATATCCTGCCGGCTTTGGAAGCAGCAGCCTGACATTGCATGCTATTCTGTAGTCTGTGATCTACAAGTACACCCAGATCCTTCTCTACCAGTGACTCTGCCAGTTTAATCCCCCCTAAGACATACGATGCATGCAGGTTATTAGTACCCAGATGCATAACTTTACATTTATCCACATTGAACCTCATTTGCCAAGTGGATGCCCAGACACTTAGTCTATCCAAGTCATCTTGTAACTTATGCACATCCTCTATAGACTGTACCGTGCTACAAAGCTTGGTGTCATCTGCAAAGATAGAAACAGAGCTGTTAATACCATCCTCTATATCATTGATAAATAAATTAAACAGCAGCGGGCCCAGTACTGAACCTTGGGGTACACCACTAATAACCGGGGACCAATCAGAGTACGAATTATTGACCACCACTCTCTGGGTACGATCCATGAGCCAGTGTTCAATCCAGTTACAAACTAAAGTTTCCAAGCCCAAAGACCTTAACTTACCTGTCAGACGTCTATGAGGGACAGTATCAAACGCTTTAGCAAAGTCCAGAAACACTATATCCACAGCCATTCCTCTGTCAAGGCTTCTACTCACCTCTTCATAAAAGCAAATTAGATTGGTTTGACAACTTCTATCCTTAGTAAACCCATGCTGGTTATCACTTATAATATAATTATCCCCTATGTATTCCTGTATGTAATCCCGTATAAGTCCTTCAAACAATTTACCCACAATGCACGTTAAACTTACCGGTCTATAGTTTCCTGGGGAAGACCTAGAGCCCTTTTTGAAGATTGGCACCACATTCGCCTTGCGCCAGTCCCTTGGCACAATACCAGACACCAGAGAATCTCTAAATATCATGAACAGGGGTACAGATATTACTGAACTTACCTCTCTAAGAACTCTTGGGTGTAGTCCATCCGGCCCTGGGGATTTGCTTACATTTATATCACTTAACTTACCTTGTACCATCTCTACATTAAGCCAGTTCAGTACATTACATGATGTGTTACCAGCACTGACCTGGCCAATGTCAGCTCCTTTTTCCATAGTGTATACAGAACTAAAGAACCCATTCAGTAGCTCCGCCTTCTCTTGATCGCCCGTGACAACCTCCCCATTATCATTATTAAGGGGTCCTACATGCTCTGTCCTTGTTTTTTTTGCATTTATATACCTAAAAAAAATATTTAGGATTAGTTTTGCTTTCTTTGGCCACCTGTCTCTGGTTTTGAATTTTTGCTGTTTTTATTACATTTTTACAGATTTTATTAAGCTCCTTGTACTGTTTAAATGTTATAGCTGACCCATCAGATTTGTATTTTTTGAAGGCAATTTTTTTGTTGTTTATTGCTCTTTTAACATCATGTGTCAGCCATGTAGGATTTAGTTTTAATCATTTATATTTGTTCCCCTTTGGTATATATTTAGCTGTATAGTTATTTAGAGTTGATTTAAAGATGTCCCATTTACCTTCTGTATCAGTATTTGACAACACCTCCCCCCAGTCTATGTCCTGTAGTGCAGCCCTCAGCCCAGGGAAATTTGCCTTTTTAAAGTTATATGGTTTTGCCTTCCCCGCCTGTCTTTGTTTTCTACATTTTAAGTCAAAAGTAACTATATTGTGGTCGCTATTACCAAGGTTTTCCTGCACAGTTACATTACCAACCAGCCAGGGGCGGACACAGACAGCAGAGGGCCCCTGTGCAAAGAATGTGCCTGCCCCCCCCCCCCCAGCACTGTGCCCCCTCATGTACCTAGACCCCACCGGAGTGCCTCCACTTATCCCGCCCGTGTAGTGTCGCCACTTGCCTTGTCCACCACAGGTGGATGGAACGGCTCCTGAGGTGGGCTCCGGGTGGCCCCTGTCCCTCTCAGTGTGCGGACCAGGCCCCATGAGTACTCCCCCGGGTCAGCCTGACCCGTATCTAGCTGGGAGGCAGAGGGCAGTGCTCCCCTTTACACTCACACCCCTTGACTTAGCACGACACCCCTTGGCACCCCCTGGTTCCTTGGCTCCTTAGTAATAGAAGTGACTTACAGGCAGGGCCAGACTGGGACGAAAAATAGGCCCAGGCATTTTAAAATAAACAGCCCATTTTTATAGTGGGGGTCTGACTCATGGGACCCCCACCAATCACCTTGGTTCAAGTGGCTCCCCAGATGTTGGAAATCTGCAACTCCCATCATGTCTGAAGTGACTACAGCTGATGGGACAGTCAGGAGACTACACAATGATATCAGTGACTACAGCTCTGATGGGACAGTTAGGAGAATACACAATGATATCACTGACCTGAGTGACGTCTTCTCTGTTGTCTTTACTTTTCTTCTTCATCTGGTCCAGACACCGGGATTTCTTCCATCTTCTCTGCAGAGTCTGACACCTGGACATCATTGGTTCCTTAATTTGTCAGTAGATCCTCATCCTCTGTATGATGACAATAATCATTATAACCTTGCCAAATACTGTACCCATGAATATAATACTGCCAACCACTGTACCCCCTGAATACTGCCAACCACTGTACCCCTGAATATAATACTGCCAACCACTGTACTCCATTAATATAATACTGCCAATCACTGTACTCCATTAATACTGCCAACCACTGTACCAACCACTGAATCATCCCATACACCCCACGCACTCCATCCTCAGTCTCATCACCCCATATACCCCACGCACCCCATCCTCAGTCTCCTCATCACCCCATACACCCCATCCTCAGTCTCCTCATCACCCCATGCACTCCATCCTCAGTCTCCTCATCACCCCATGCACTCCATCCTCAGTCTCCTCATCACCCCATACACCCCATGCACTCCATCCTCAGTCTCCTCATCACCCCATGCACTCCATCCTCAGTCTCCTCAACACCCCCATACACCCCACGCACTCCATCCTCAGTCTCCTCATCACCCCATATACCTTAAGCACCTCATCATTATTACACAGCTGACACCCCCCCCCCCCCCGGTCCTTCTCATCAGGGCTGCCGTCAGAAATTTTGGGGCCCCTTACACAGGTCAAGGCCCCCTTCAACCCCTCCCCGCCCCCAGGTAATTTTTAGATTGCATATACTTACCAATGTTGTGCCATAGCACAGAATTTGTTATTGGCGCTACCTTACTACAGGCTGTTGAAGCTTTCTGCCCTAACGGAGCACAGATCAGACGAGCCAGAGGCAGATAGGTACCCTCCGCTGAGTTGATCGGGACACCACAATTTTGCTGTGGTCCTGATCAGCTCCTCTGGGCTATCTGGCAACCTATTTTCATACTTTTAGATGCTGCAATGAACTTTGATTGTGGCATCTAATGTGGTTAATGCTGGACATCACCCTGATTGGTGAACTCTGGCATTAGCCACATGTCCCAGCTCTAACCAACCGGTTATGAAGCATAGAACTGGAGGGGGGCAGGACGTACATTTACACCCTGCAACCTTAAGGAAATACACATATACAGCCTCATATGTGTACACAGCCTCTATATACTCATACACAGCGCCAATACACACATATAGTCATGGCCGTAAATGTTGGCACCCCTGAAATTTTTCTATAAAATTCTCACAGAAAAGGATTGCAGTAACACATGTTTTACTATACACATGTTTATTCCCTTTGTGTGTATTGGAACTAACCCCCCAAAAAGGGAGGAAAAAAGCAAATTGGACATAATGTCACACCAAACTCCAAAAATGGTCTGGACAAAATTATTGGCACCCTTTCAAAATTGTGGATAAATAAGATTGTTTCAAGCATGTGATGTTCCTTTAAACTCACCTGGGGCAAGTAACAGGTGTGGGCAATATCAAAATCACACCTGAAAGCAGATAAAAAGGAGAGAAGTTCACTTAGTCTTGGCATTGGGTGTCTGTGTGTGCCACACTAAGCATGGACAACAGAAAGAGGAGAAGAGAACTGTCTGAGGACTTGAGAACCAAAATTGTGGAAAAATATCAACAATTTCAAGGTTACAAGTCCATCTCCAGAGATCTAGATTTGCCTTTGTCCACAGTGCGCAACATTATCAAGAAGTTTACAACCCATGGCACTGTAGATAATCTCCCTGGGCATGGATGGAAGAGAAAAATTAATTAAAGGTGTAAACGCAGGATAGTCCTGATGGTGGATAAGCATCCCCAAACAAGTTCCAAAGATATTCAAGCTGTCCTGCAGGCTCAGGGAGCATCAGAGTCAGCACGAACTATCAGTCGACATTTAAATGAAATGAAACGCTATGGAGGGGACCCAGGAGGACCACACTGCTGACACTGAGACATAAAAAAGCAAGACTACATTTTGCCAAAATGAACTTGACTAACCAAAATCCTTCTGGGAAAACGTTTTGTGGACAGATGAGACCAAGATAGAGCTTTTTGGTAAAGCCAATCATTCTACTGTTTACCGAAAACGGAATGAGGCCTACAAAGAAAAGAACACAGTACCTACAGTGAAATATGGTGGAAGTCAATGATATTTTGGGGTTGTTTTGCTGCCTCTTGCACTGGGTGCTTTGAATGTGTACAAGACATCATGAAATCTGAGGATTACCAACGGATTTTGGGTCGCAATGTACAGCCCAGTGTCAGAAAGCTGGGTTTGCGTTCGAAATCTTGGGTCTTTCAGCAGGACAATGACCCCAAACATACGTCAAAAAGCCCCCAGAAATGGATGGCAACAAAGCGCTGGAGAGTTCTGAAGTGGCAGCAATGAGTCCAGATCTAAATCCCATTGATCACCTGTGGAGAGATCCTTAAATTAATGTTGGGAAAAGGCGCCTTCCAATAAGAGACCTGGAGCAGTTTGCAAAGGAAGAGTGGTCCAACACTCCGGATAAGAGGTGTAAGAAGCTTATTGATGGTTATAGATAGCGACTTATTTCAGTTATTTTTTTCCAAAGGGTGTGCAACCAAATATTAAGTTAAGGGTGCCAATAATTTTGTCCAGACCATTTTTAGAGTTTGGTGACATTATGTCCAATTTGCTTTTTTTCCTCCCTTTTTTGGTTTAGTTCCAATACACACAAAGGGAATACACATGTGTATAGCAAAACATGTGTTACTGCAATCCTTTTCTGTGAGAAATACTTATTTTTCTTGAAAAATTTCAGGGGGCCAACATTTACCATTATGACTGTATATGGCACTGAATACATAATCTGAGACTTTAAAACCTCACTTTTAATACTTCTTCTAAAAACCATATATCAAAAAAGAAAGTGAATAGAACTGTATTTATACATATCTGCAGCTATTTCCGGCCACCATCTTAGTAGCCATATTAATACTTTCTGCCTGTTCACACCGACCATATATGCACACTTGCCTGAGTGAACATCCAATTTTCAACATCAATGTGTTAGTCTTATATACAATCATGTGTTCCATGTCCCTCGCAGGAATCCTTGTCAGTTATTTTATGTATTTGCATGTATTCAGAATTAGTAGTGTTAGTTTTGTAGTCATTATTAGTATATTATTGAGAGTTTTAGCGCACTCCAAAACATCAATGTATAAATCCTCTCTCTGGCAGACCACATTCTCAGTCTCTTACTGGATGCTATCAAATGAATGGCATTAACCCATACAGTGCATACAACATAACTGTTCTTAGGACATCTTCATATCTGCAGGTACTATTAGTTACCCAATGCCCACATTCTAAGATTAGTCACATGAAGTAAACAAACAATCCTCCACATTAGTGTGAAACAAAAGCTGTTATCCTGATTTTGCTTCCTAATTGGCTTTTCCTTTTTCTTTTAGACTCTATACGTTTCCGTCTGTCCTGTCATCAGGAATTGATGTGACAGTATTTACAGTCATAAATATGTGGCTTCGCGTGTATATGACACGACGATGATGGCGGCCATAACACATACACACACACTACCCCTATATACACACACACATGGCCATCATACACAGCTTCTATATGCACATACACTGCCGCTATATACACACATGCATCATAAATATATACACTGCCTCTATATACACACAGCCATCATACACACATACACAGCTGCTATATGCAAACACTGCCCCTTTATACACACATTGCCATCATACACATACACAGCTTCTATATGCATATACACTGCCACTATATAGACACACACTGCCATCATACACACATATCAGCCACTATAAACATACACTGCCACTATATACACACACTGCCATCATACACACATATACAGCCACTATACACAAACACTGACACTATATAGACACACACTGCCATCATACACACATATCAGCCACTATACACAAACACTGCCACTATATACACACACTGCCATCATACACACATATACAGCCACTATACACAAACACTGACACTATATAGACACACACTGCCATCATACACACATATACAGCCACTATATACACATACACTGCCACTATATAGACACACACTGCCATCATACACACATATCAGCCACTATACACAAACACTGCCACTATATACACACACTGCCATCATACACACATATACAGCCACTATACACAAACACTGACACTATATAGACACACACTGCCATCATACACACATATATAGCCACTATATACACATACACTGCCACTATTTAGACACACACTGCCATCATACACACATATACAGCCACTATACACATACACTGCCACTATATAGACACACACTGCCATCATACACACATATATAGCCACTATATACACATACACTGCCACTATATAGACACACACTGCCATCATACACACATATACAGCCACTATATACACATACACTGCCACTATATAGACACACACTGCCATCATACACACATATCAGCCACTATACACAAACACTGCCACTATATAGACACACACTGCCATCATACACACATATATAGCCACTATATACACATACACTGCCACTATATAGACACACACTGCCATCATACACACATATACAGCCACTATATACACATACACTGCCACTATATAGACACACACTGCCATCATACAAACATATACAGCCACTATATACACATACACTGCCACTATATATACACACACTGCCCCTTTATACACACATGGCCATCATACACAAACACAGCTTCTATATGCATATACACTGCCACTATATAGACACACACTGCCATCATACACACATGGCCATAAATAAATACACTGCCTCTATATACACACATGGCCATCATACACATACACAGCTTCTATATACACATACACAGCTTCTATATACACATCTTCAATATACACATACACAGCTTCTATATACACATACACAGCTGCTTTATACACACACTGCCCCTTTATACACACACAGCCATCACACACACATACTCTGCCCCCATATACACACACACACAGCCATCATACACTGCCCCCATACATACATACACACACACACGCAGCCATCATACACTGCCCCCATACACACACACAGCCATCATACACTGCCCCCATACATACATACACACACACACAGCCATCATACACTGCCCCCATACACACACATACACACACACAGCCAACATACACTGCCCCCATACACACACACACACACACACACACAGCCATCATACACTGCCCCCATACACACATGCACTGCCCCCATATATACATACACACACACACAACCATCATACACTGCCGCCATACACACACACACACAGCCATCATACACTGCCCCCATACACACATGCACTGCCCCCATACATACATACACACACACACAGCCATCATACACTGCCCCCATACACACACACACACACACACAGCCATCATCCACTGCCCCCATACACACACACACACAGCCATCATACACTGCCCCCATACACACACACACACAGCCATCATACACTGCCCCCATACACACATGCACTGCCCCCATACATACATACACACACACACAGCCATCATATACTGCCCCCACACACACACACACACACACAGCCATCATACACTGCCCCCATACACACATGCACTGCCCCCATACATACATACACACACACACAGCCATCATACACTGCCCCCATACACACACACAAACACACACACACACAGCCATCATACACTGCCCCCATACACACATGCACTGCACACACACACACACACACACACACATCATACACTGCCCCCATACAAGTAAGTACCTGTGTGCAGTGTAGTCTGCTGCTCCGCTCCTCTATTGCAGGCAGTGGGCAGGAAGAGGAGGGACACATGAGGTGACATCACTGGCCAGCTGCTACTATCAGGCCCTGCTGGTAACTGAGAGCCGCGCACAGGCATGTCTCATACCAACTGCAGCCCCTGACATTATAAAGTGAAAGAGTTCTGCCCTCCGGACGGCGCACCCTCTTGCTCCAGCCCCCGCTGGCCAGTCTGGGCAACAGACAGGGCAGGGCTGGAACATAAGAAAAAAGAATGTGATGTAGTCAGTCAGTGTATAGTGATGCCCCCCCCAGCTGTCAGTGAGTGACAGTCACTCACTGACTCGCAAGAAAGAGTGTTGGGGCCAGTAGGGCCTCCCTGAGGGTCCGGGCCCCTTACTGGGGTACCGGTTGTACCCCCCTGATGGCGTCCCTGCCTGTCCGTCTCGCCCGGCCGGTTTAAAGGTAAAGGACTGCTGTCAGCGGCAGGTCCGGGACCTGTTGCTGCAGCATTTAGCATGAAGTACTGGCAGGGGGCCCTGCAGGGGCCCAGACTGTGAGGCCCAGGCTGTGACCTGGGCCACTAGGTGGGCCCCCTAACACGCTGGGCCCCTGTGCAGCCGAACCGGCTGAACAAGTGATATGTCCGCCCCTGCAACCAGCTCTGCGATGTTGGAAATGATCAGATCCAACAAGGCATCACTTCTTGTTGGGTCCTCCACAAACTGGCCCATAAAATTATCCTGCAATAAATTTAGGAATTGTCGCCCCTTTGTAGTTTTAGCCAACCCCGGACCCCAGTCTATATCTGGATAGTTAAAATCTCCGATTATTACCACTGTACCTGCCCGGGCGGCCTTCTCTATTTGTTTATGAAGCCGAATTTCTATCTCTTCAGTGATATTAGGGGGTCTGTAGATTACCCCAAATATTATTTTTTCAGTATTTCCCTCCTTTTGTAATTCTACCCACAGTGATTCCACCTCCTCAAAATCATCACACACTATGGCATCGTTCACACTGACTTTCATACCACTTCTTACATACAGACAGACTCCACCACCTTTTCTGTTCATTCTATCCTTGCATCGCCGCAGCCTCCGGACGGGTAAGTGGACGTCGGCGCCCGGTCCCCAACGTCGCCGCAGCCTCCGGATGGGTAAGTGGACGTCGGCGCCCGATCCCCTTCGGTTCCCCATTCTGCCCCGCCTATTGTGGGTGGGCAGGACGGGGAAAACAAAAGTTAACCCCCCCGCCCTCGGTCTGCTATTGGTGGCCACCTCTGACGATCAATAGCAGACCAATAGCAGGGATAGGAGAGGTGGCAACCCTGCCACCCCACTCCTATGCCTACAGGGGGATCGTGGGTGTCTTAGACAACCGCAATCCCCCTTCTATTCCGGGTCACCGGGTCACAATAGATCCGTATGACCCGGAATCGGCGCAAATCGCAAGTGTGAATTCACTTGCAATTTGCGCCGATCGCCGATGGGGGGGTCTGATGACCCCCCTGGGCATTTGCGCAGGGTGCCTGCTGATTGATATCAGCAGTCACCCCGGCCCGGTCCCTGCCCAGCGCGCGGCGGAGAATGAAATTCCCTCGGGCGTATGGATACGCCCTGGGTCCTTAACCCCTTAAGGACCGAGCCCTTTTTCACCTTAAGGACAATAGACCCGTATGACCAGGAATAGGCGCAAATCGCAAGTGTGAATTCACTTGTGATTTGCGCCGATCGCCGATGGGGGGGGGGGGATCTGATGACCCCCCTTGGCATTTGCGCGGGGTGCCTGCTGATTGATATCAGCAGTCACCCCGGCCCGGTCCCCGCCCGGCGCGCGGCGGGGACTGAAATTCCCACGGGCGTATGGATACGCCCTTGGTCCTTAAGAACCAGGACGTCAAAGCGTATCCATACGCCCTAGGTCCTTAAGTGGTTAAACACTAACCTTGAGGTTGGGGAAATTTGCCAGATTTGTAAATTATTTCTATTTAAAAATCTTAATCCTTCCAATACTTATCAGCCGCTGTATTCTACAGAGGAAGTTATTTTCTTTTTGGATTTCTTTCCAGTCTGACCACAGTGCTCTCTGCTGACACCTCTGTCCATGTCAGGAACTGTCCGGAGTAGGAGACGTTTACTATGGAGATTTGCTCCTACTCACAGAGAGCACTGTAGTCAGACCGAAAAGAACTATACAACTTCCTTTGTAGCATACGACAGCTGATAAGTACTGTAAGGATTAAGATTTTTAAGAAGTAATTTACAAATCTGTTTAACTTTCTGGCACCAGTTGATTAAAAAAATAAATAAAAATGTTTTCCCCCGGAGTACCCCTTTAACGTAACACCTGTAAATTCTGCACTACGAATATCAGCAGCCACTGAAGAGAGAGAGGTCATCCAACAACTGAAGTCCCAAAAAATCTGCCACTAAATCCCTCAAGCAACCATTCAGCCCCAGTCCAGAACCATCTGACGGGACCACAGGGACCAGTGTGGAGGAGAACAGGGTCCAGGCTGTAAAATAGAAGAACACCGGAGCAGCCAGATACACTGACTCTAAGGCTGAGCCTCATACTTCTACCGAAGCTGCAGAGTTATAGGGGAACTGTAAAAATGAAAGTACTACAACCCCCAGTGTGGTCCGTCTGTGCCCCCCTAAGGGTCAGGGTTGGAGGAGGCACAGGTTGAACAGACACACTACAATGGGAGTTGTAGTACTGTAGTTGTTAAAGAAAAAAAAGATGTTTTCATCAGGTTGCCCATAGCAACCAATCAGATTGCTTCTTTCATTCTTGAGAAGACCTCTGAAAAATAAAAGAAGTGATCTGATTGGTTGCTAAGAGCAACTGGACAACATTTCCTCTCCACAGGTACATTTCCCCGATTGTCTTCATATTTAGGATGAGAATCTACTGACAAAGTGAGTAGCCAACCATTTCTGGGCATAAAACTCTGTAAGAGACAGCAGTCTGGGGGCGTCTGTGGTGGACATGAAGGAAGGGGGGGGTCCAGGGAAATTGAGATTTGACGTCTGCAGCGCGCGCTTCTCACTGAGCGCTTCTCTCATCCCAGGTATTGCAGGGGGACCCCCCACGATCAGCTACTTATCCAATAACCCATGGATAGGGGATAAGTACATTTTTGCCATAGTTCTCCTTTAATTGGCCAGAACACACCCAAAATCGGTCCCAGTCAAACATTGCTTCGTCTCCAGTCATTTCTCCCAGCTGTTCTTTTTCTACCTGCTTGTAAGGCATGCCTAGACTCTCTAATTCATTAAAGTGGTACTCCGCTCCTAGATATCTTATCCCCTAACTTAAAGATAGGACAAAAGTTGACTGATCACTGGGACCCCCGCGATCTTCATGCAGCACCCGCCGTTCTGAATAATATATTTAGAACTCTGGGTTCTCGTGGTGCAGGTCGTGACCTCACGCCACACCCTTTCCATTTATGTCTATGGGAGGTGGTGTGATGTCACAAGAAGGTGTGGCATGATGTCACGAATCCCACCACAGGAACCAGTGATCTAAAAATACTATTTAGAATTTTGGTTGCTGCATGGAGATAGCTGGGGTCCCAGCAGCAGGATCCCCATGATCAGACATCTTATCCCCTATCCTTTACATAGGGGATAAGATATCTAGAGGCGGAGTACCCCTTTAAGGGACAGTTCATGTACCCAAAAGTTGATCCTTTGCAACCGTATGACCCCTAGCAAGTTCCCTGCATGAGTCCCATTCATCAGAAAAAGGCTTGTGCATGGAACTTGCTGGGTGTTCTACGTTTGCCTCATAAACTGCACCACCCAGCACCAGTTGCCTCTCTCCGCACCGCATTATGCAGATCGTGCAGGAGAGCAGCTTTGGTCATCCATGTTTTGCTAACTCTATTTTCACACAGAGAAATAAATAAATGAGTCGAACAAGTCAAAGAACACTTTAAAAAAAGGGGAACTTTATTTATTATTTATTAAAATGTTTGTGTAGGGGATTTTTTGTAACCGTCCATCACTCACAAAGAGCGTACAGTAACTAATACTCAGGACAGGAAAAACCTCCAGAGGGGAGGAAACCTGTAGGGAATCCATGGCTACTGTATGGCCCTTCCTCTGGGCATACTAAAGGAGGTTACCTCTAGAATTTGGGCAAATGTTTCTGTGTATGTGCATGATTCCTAGGCCTGTGCCTTCATCCAACGTCTTGCTGTAGGTCCCGAAATGCTACTCCATGTCCTGGAAATAGTGCATCTAAGATAGGGGACAAAAAAGATAGATTATTTACATGTTTATCATAGAAATACACATGGAACTGCACTCAAGATCTTTTGGACACAACAATGTAACACTTACCAGTCACAGTCATGTGCATGACTTTGCATTCCCGCGTCCCTACACAGTGTCCAGCACCGGCCCCTCACTGATGGAGAATGAACAGGAGCCGTGTTATTTCTGCTCAGTGCTGCTCTTTGGTGGACAATGGTTATGACATCACATGTGTGACACGCTGTTACCTCCTGGGAGTTCTATTTCAGTAGTGCTGCTCTCTGATTGGCTGAAAATCAAAAAAGCTTTCTAATACATTCTGTATGACTGTTATCTAAGGTTTTTGACAAATTTTATTAAAATGGCGCCACTCCCTGTGGGTGCGTTATATTTGTTTCTCCTAACCAGACATTCTGTATATGTAATATCATTTGGTGGCCCCAACAGCCTGGGCCCATAGGTTTCTTACATAGATCAATGCTACTCCGGTAGGCTCAATGAGCAGCGCTGGCCGCCGGGACGTCTGACGAGTGACGTCCCTGACGTTGCGGTCTGGAGCGAAGGATGTCACTAGTCAGATGTCCCAGCAGCCATTGATTTAAAGTGGTCGTGGCTCCTGCTGCCAGTTCAAGATCAGACACCATGGCCCTAGATTGACATACTGCAACACCGATCCCCTGTGGCTGCCCACCTGTTGCAAAACTACAACTCTCAGCCTTTGGCTGTCAGGGCATGCTGGGAGTTGTAGCTTTGCAATAGCTGGACAGACGTCTGTCGAAAGGGGGGAAAAAGCACCAAAAATAAAGCAATGTGGGCTTTGAAAAACACCATTTATATGTTGTTTTTAATCACAGCCTAAGCCTAGGAACAAACACAATTCTTGTTTGATGTATTTTTTTTATTTTTTGCTAAAAAATCTCCCCCCTCATTTCTTTTCTCAGCTATCTTTGTGTTATTTTTGCTAAAAGCACTGGGGGGGGGGGGGGGGGGGGGTCTTAGAGATTTATCAAAACCAGGGAAGAGGGAAAGTGGACCAGTTGCCCATAGCAACCAATCAGGTAGTTTCTTTCATTTTTAAGGAGGCCTCTGAAAAGTGAAAGAAGCGATCTGATTGGTTGCTATGGGCAACTGGTCCACTTGACCTCTGCACAGGTTTTCATACATCTGTCCCAATGTGTATTATTATTTTTATCAATCATCATCATCATCATTATTATTATTATTATAGGAAGTGTTTTTTCTTTGGTGTTTTTTTTCCCCTCTGGCTTTTCTCATTACAAGTCATGTGATTCTTTCATCATTTGACTGAAGGATTTCTATAAAAAAAATTGTGAGAAAATACCCCCCCCAAAAAAAAAAAAAAGGAGGGCGCATGCGCGCGGCTCACTAGGAAGGACGTGTTCCCTGTGAGCTCCGCGCCACCTGCCGAGATTTAGCTACAACTAGCGCTGATTTTTCAGCTCCACAGCGGCATCGCGAGCACTCAAGACAGGCTAACCCTACGGAGATGGAGAAGAACCGGGCAGGAGGCTCGCAGAGGTCTCTCTCACCGACCATACCTGAGATATTCCGCTCTGGCCAGAAATCCAATATGGCGCCGACTCCCTCGCGCGCTTCCAGTCCTGTAGTCCCTGAGGAGGAAGACAGAACGGACGAGTCGCCGGCTCCTATTCTCCCAGCGGATCCCATGAACCCAGCTGAACTGTACCGGTCCATTCAACTTATGTTCAAGGCTGAACTATCTAAGGCCGTGGCTGACCTCTTCCAACAGGTGGGCGAACTGGGCAACAGGGTCTCCGATATGGAGCTGAGGGCTGATGATTTGGCGGAAGCTATTGAGGCTGATAGAAGTCTCCTCTCCGACCACATTGACAAATTGGACTTGTTGGAACTTAAGATCGAGGATCTTGAAAACAGATCCAGGCGGGCTAATGTTCGCATTTGCGGCTTGCCGGAAACGGTCACTGACCTAAACACTACTATTCTGAACCTGTTTGCTGCGCTATTACCACAAACAGACCGGTCCTACCTGCGAATGGATAGGGTCCACAGAGCACTTGGATGTCCCAAAAACCCTGATGTGCCGAGAGATGTTGTCCTACGCATGCATTATCCTGAAATGCGGGACAAGGTTCTGCAAGCCGCCCGCAATGTTTCACCACTACCTGACATGCCACCTTCAGTTCATCTATATGCGGACTTAGCACCCTCGACTCTGGAAAGAAGACGCCATATGAGACCCGTTACCTTGGGGCTCCAGAAGGCCCAAATCAAATACCGCTGGGGATTCCCCTTTTCACTACAATTTGAAATACGCTCGCGCTCATATGTTGTTCATACTCCCTCGGAAGCTATGGAGATCCTGCATCGTGAGGACATTCCTTATGACGAACATGCTACTTTGCCCTCTCGCTCTCCGACCCTTAAGAGGCTATGGCAGAGAGCTGAAGTTCCACACAAGCGCCATCGGAACCAAGCACACAAGCCTGGATGAACTCCGTTTTATTTTATTTTTCCTTCCACTCCTCTACTATTGAGGTCTATGCCTAACCCTTGTTTATTATGGGTCTTGCTGGCTACGGTGGATCCTGGACTCACGCAGGTTTTGTTTTGATTGTTCTCCCCTACACTGTGGATGAGTATACTGTTTTTACGGCTTCCTAATGATAGCCCTGTTTGTTTACAGTTTCTATGCACTATATAGGCATAATTGCCATTGTCTCTTTCTACTTTTTACCTCTTCCTTACTTCTCTCTTTTGTAACTCATGACTCTTTTCTGGCTCCTTATTGGTCCCTTCCTTTATTGACAGCTTTGTTCTCTGTTCTCTGTACCCCAGTACTCTCTGATACTGCTTCTTCCCTCCATTCTCTACCTAATCTGATCTTAGCCTGTTTTTCTATCTCATTCTTTTCTATATCTGTGGCGATGCCCATCTCAAGGGGATCTCGGTGGGGGTGGATTATCTTGCTGCCCTATCTCTCGGGTTGCTTGTGATGTTGAAATGGCAGAAAGATTTGGTTCATTTGTTTTACACATTCTTCTGCTACTGTGATTATATGTCAAGTTCCCTTGGTTTGTTTCCCTTGTTCTCCCCCAAGTTCACATGGAGCATCTTACCTTATGTTTCTCCCTTTTCAGTTCTAGTCTGTCCAGTTGCCCCTATGTTGATGTCTGCCGTGGTCAATGCATGTTCTTCCCAGAATGTCCCCCTCTTTCCTCATGTGTCGTGTCTTATCTCATAATGTGAGGGGCTTCAACTCCCCAGTAAAGAGGAAAAAGGCGTTTGTAGATTATCTCAAACACGATCCTGATGTCATTAACCTACAAGAATCCCATTTCACCCCTACCTCTTTTCCGAAATTCTTACATAAAAACTACTCCAGGGTTTATGCTGCTTCATACCAGACAAAGACTAGGGGAGTGGTAGTTATGTTAAAGAATTCCTTCTCATTCACCCCTACAAATGCCTATAGCGACCCTGAAGGTAGATTTCTCATTCTTGAGGGGGATTACCAGGACAGGAAAATGTGTATTGTAAATTCTTATGCCCCTAATGAAGATCCCCTTGCCTTTTTTGTATCATTGGCGACCAGGCTGCAGTCTCTCACATATGATTTTTTTTAATTTGGAGTGGGGACTTCAACATGGTCTTAAATGGCGTACTGGACAGGTCTAATACCTCATCTTTTCGACGTACAGGAGCTCAGCAGAGGAGGTTGACCCGCACCTTTGCTGACCTTGAATTGATTGACACCTGGAGGGAGCATAATTTGCAACAAAGAGGTTACACGTATTATTCCCCTTCCCATGGCCTATACACGCGCATTGACTGGATTCTAACCAACTCTTCCACTCTCGCCCACCTTCTGTATGCACGTCATATAAACTGTGTCTGGTCGGACCATGATCTGGTCTTATCTGAATTTACTATTGGTACCCGTTGTTCTACTCCCTTCTCCTGGAGACTGAACAAGTCTTTACTTTGTAGACCTCATGTTCGCACCCAGCTTGAATCCGACCTCTCTGACTACTTTTCTTTCAACTCTGATTCCTCTAATGATGCTGGATGGGTCTGGATGGCACATAAAGCCTATATCAGGGGTAAGATCATCTCTCTAGCCTCCCGTTTGAAGCGAGATAGATTGAAAGCTCAGACCATGCTTGAAAATAAACTGGCACGATTGGCAACTGCACATCAGCTGAATCCTTCTATGTATCTACTTCATGCTTTGCGTACCACTAAATTACAATTAGATGCTGTCCTTTAAGACCGTACAGAGAAGGCTTTTCGCTGGACTCAGGCTACCTATTATAAATGGGCCAACAAGCCTGACCGCCTTTTTGCCTCTATGTTGGGGAGTAGACAGAGGATCAATAAGGTACATAGGATACAGCTGAGACCCGGTGTGCCTACCTCGGACCCATCTTGCATCTACTCTGTCTTTCACTCCTTCTATTCCTCTCTATATGGTACGTGCCCTGCTTCCTCCTCCCCATCTGCTATTTCCTCGTTTCTATCTTTTGTGTCTCTCCCAAAGCTCACCTCTTCTGCGAGGGACTCACTTAATGCACCTATCTTAGCTGAGGAGGTGGATGTAGCAATCTCCGGCTTGAAATTGGGAAAGGCACCAGGCCCTGATGGCCTCTCTGCCTTATACTACAAAACATTTGCACCCCTATTGATCCCTCATATTGTGACTTATTGTAATAAGTTATTGTCCGGTTCCCCCATGCCCCCAGAATTCCTACAAGCATCTATAGTTGTGATACCCAAACCTAATAAGGACCCTCTATTACCTTCTAATTATAGGCCCATTTCACTTATTAATCTAGATGCTAAATTATTTACCTCCATACTAGCTAGGCGCCTCAACACTCTATTACCCCACCTTATCCATAACGACCAGGTAGGCTTTATCCCGGGCAGACAGGCCCCCGACAACATACGCAAGGTTCTATCTATTATTCAATGGGCCTCAGTTACTAAGACGCCTTTAGCTCTGTTAGGCCTTGACATAGAGAAGGCCTTCGACACTGTTTCTTGGCCGTACTTGCTTGGGGTCCTGTCTGCTATGGGCTTTTCTGGTCCCTTTGTGAAAGCCATACATGCACTATACTCTAATCCTGTGGCATATCTTAAACTTCCGTCCCCTACTCCTTCTCCAATACCTATTCTGCGGGGTACTCGCCAGGGGTGTCCCCTTTCCCCAGCTCTTTTTGCTTTGGTTATGGAGCCCCTGGCGAGTCTCATCCGCAATCACCCGGACATTACTGGAGCCTGTATTGGCTCATCGCAATACAAGACTAGTTTATTTGCTGACGATTTGTTACTCACCCTAACCAACCCTCTTATTTCACTTCCTAATTTATTCCCTTTACTGGACCGTTTTTCTACAGTTTCAGGCCTGGTGATCAACAGATCCAAATCGGAGATCCTTTTTTGCAACACACCTCCTCAGATACGTGACTCCATATCCAATAATTTCCATCTTAATCCCTCCTCATCTTTCCTCCCGTATCTTGGTATCTCACTTCCATCAACTCTCACAAATCTCTATAAGCTTAATTATCTTCCTCTCTACATATCTATTAGGGAAGACCTGGTCAGATGGAACCTTCCACATATCTTGTGGCTTGGGCGTATCCATTCTATAAAAATGGTGGTACTTCCCAAACTTCTTTACCTTTTCAGGTCCTTGCCTATTCCTCTTCGGATGGCAGACCTTCGAAAACTACAGCGAGATGTTTTTGAGTTCATCTGGCGAGGTCTTAAACCTAGGATTCCTCGAACTATTATGTTCTATCATAAAAGGCTAGGAGGCCTGTCTGTACCTCACTTTGTCCATTATTATACTTCTGCACGTCTGGCTCAACTGCTTCTCTGTAATGCTCTCTCTTCTTTTCCTCGTTGGGTGACCTTAGAAAATGACTTGCTTTCACCTTACACGCTGCAATCTCTTATGTGGTCTACTCCTTTGATCTCCTCTTATGTGCCCTCCTCGGCTATTCTCTCACTTCATTCTCTTCTTCTTTGGCAGTCTGTCCGCTTCAAGCTTAAGCTGCAATCCCCTGTTTCTCCTGTCACTCCTCTGCTTACTAACCCCTTCTTTCCCCCTGGTCTACAGAGGTCGGATTTTTCTTGGTGGCTGTCTCAAAAACTATATCTACTCCACCATTTCCTTATACGTAAACAATTGATTACCCAGACTCTTTTTATTGATAGATACAACCCTCCCCCGGAGGAATTATTTAGGGTCTCCCAGGTTTTCTCTTTTTGGCGCTCCCTAACCATTACTTCTGGAGCTATGGACAACTCATTCTTTGAATCCATGGCCCTCTATTCTCCACTACGCACTGGAGCACTCTCCCTTATTTACTCAGCCCTTAACCGTCCACCTACAGACAATAAGTTACTGTTTATGTCCCAATGGAAAGAGAACCTACACATTTCTTTGACACTCTCACAATGGCAAGAATGCTGTGTGCAATTAAGTAAGGGTAGTTGGCAAATTTCCCTGACGGAAACAGCCCTTAAGATATTACATAGAACGTATTATGTCCCCTCCAGGTTACACGCTATATATCCCTCAGTCTCTTCTCTTTGCTTTAGAGGTTGTCCTGAAACTGGTGATATGTTGCACACCTGGTGGACCTGTCCGTATGTTTCAGCTTTTTGGCATCACATCAGAGATCTAATCCTCTCTATTTTACAATTCTCCTGTCCATTAGACCCAGCTGTTTATTTATTGGGCCATAAACCTCAAGGTCTACCTTATGTCAAGTTCAGATTTCTTCAATTTATCCTTTTGGCGGCAAGAATTCATATTGCATCCAAATGGAAAACCTCGGTACTATTCCCCTCTGCAGTTATAACTAAGCTTAATGATATTGTGTTATCTGAACGACTTAATGCAATCAGAGGGGATGAAATGCAGCATTTTGACAAGGTGTGGGGCCCATGGATTAGCTCTTCATATGGCACGGATCTTTCTTACTATCTTTCCTTATAAGCCTGTTTAGTTTATACTGGTCCATTTACATTACACTTTTTTTTTTCCCTCCGTTAGTACTGCATTGACCATGCTTTGTATTTTTATTGCTGTTAGTACAATATTCTGATGATGGACGACTGTTACTGAATATGTATTACCTGCTCCTTACACTTCCTGGATTTATCCATTGTCTACCGCTCCATGTTTCCTCCCCTCCCTTCCCGCCCCTTTTTCCCCTTGGAGCTTTTCACTTTGTATTGCTCTTATTTGGCCTCGGCCCTTGTACCCTTTGTTATATTTCCACTGCATTTATTGTATCCATGCTGTGCATTTTATGTTTGAGTTTTAATAAACTTACTCCGTTTGATACTAAAAAAAAAAAAAAAAACATGCTCTCCGCATCCCACAGATTTGATAGCCTAAAAACACCATAAAAGGATGAAGAAATCCCCATTAGTGTCTGGTGTTTCATATTACCCTATTGATTCCAACCTAACATGTGCCCGCAGTGTTTTATCACAAACACGCCAAATGTAATCCCAGCTGAAATGAATGTTTTCACAATAGGTGTGAACAGGCTGCAGGCTGTGCTAGATATATTTGCATAGTTGCGGCATACAGCATGTGCAGCATTTATGTGGCGGCTTTCCGCTGGCATATATGGCTTTCTGTACTGGTGAATGCAGCGGGCACTTACTGGTGGTTTTTTCCTAGCTGCACAGTTTTGCACCACAACCACTCCGGCTGGGACCAGGCTGACCGATCTAACGACCAAGATGCCGCAGTGAACGGCTTTCTTTCTGTGAAAGTTCTGGTGAACTACAATGCTCAGAAGAGGAGGAGCGCCATTGAGCTTTTGGAAAGTGAATTAGTTTGGAATGGTCAGGGCCATGTGCGTTTACAAACCCCCCGTGGTGCCAGAACATTGAACCCCCCCCACATGTGACCCCATTTTGGAAACTACACCCCTCACAGAATTTAATTTACGCCCCACAGATCTTTGGAACAGTGGGCTGTGCAAATGAAAAATTTAATTTTTCATTTTTACGGTCCACTGTTCCAAAAATCTGTCAGACACCTGTGGGGCGTAAATTCTCAATTTACCCCTTATTACATTACGTGAGGGGTATAGTTTCCAAAATGGGGTCACGTGTCGTGGGTCCATTGTTCTGGCACTATGGGGGCTTTGTAAACACATGTGGCCTTCAATTCCGGACAAATTTTCTCTACAAAATCCCAATGGCGCTCCTTCTCTTCATAGCATTGTAGTTCGCCCGCAGAGCACTTTAAATTCACATATGGGGTATGTTCTTACTCAGAAGAGATGGGGTTACAAATTTGGGGGGGGACTTTTTTTCCTATTTTCCCTTGTGAAAATGAAAAATTTAGGGTAACACCAGCATTTTAGTGAAAAAAGATATATTTTTTCATTTTCCCATCCAACTTTAATGAAAATTCGTCAAACACCTGTGGGGTGTTCAGGCTCATTATACCCCTTGTCACATTCGGTGAGGGGTGTAGTTTCCAAAATAGGGTCACATGTGGGTATTTTTTTTTTTTGCGTTTGTCAGAACTGCTGTACAATCAGCCACCCCTGTGCAAATTGTTACGCCGAGCGCTCCGGGTCCCCGCTCCTCCCCGGAGCGCTCGCTACACTCTCGTTACTGCAGCGCCCCGGTCAGATCCGCTGACCGGGTGCGCTGCGATACCGCCTCCAGCCGGGATGCGATTCGCGATGCGGGTGGCCCCCGCTCGCGATGCGCACCCCGGCTCCCGTACCTGACTCGCTCTCCGTCGGTCCTGTCCCGGCGCGCGCGGCCCCGCTCCCTAGGGCGCGCGCGCGCCGGGTCTCTGCGATTTAAAGGGCCACTGCGCCGCTGATTGGCGCAGTGGTTCTAATTAGTGTGTTCACCTGTGCACTCCCTATGTATACCTCACTTCCCCTGCACTCCCTCGCCGGATCTTGTTGCCCTTGTGCCTAGTGAAAGCGTTCCCTTGTATGTTCTTAGCCTGTGTTCCAGACCTCCTGCCGTTGCCCCTGACTACGATCCTTGCTGCCTGCCCCGACCTTCTGCTACGTCCGACCTTGCTTCTGTCTACTCCCTTGTACCGCGCCTATCTTCAGCAGTCAGAGAGGTTGAGCCGTTGCTAGTGGATACGACCTGGTCACTACCGCCGCAGCAAGACCATCCCGCTTTGCGGCGGGCTCTGGTGAATACCAGTAGTGACTTAGAACCGATCCACTAGCACGGTCCACGCCAATCCCTCTCTGGCACAGAGGATCCACCTCCTGCCAGCCGGCATCGTGACAGTAGATCCGGCCATGGATCCCGCTGAAGTACCTCTGCCAGTTGTCGCTGACCTCACCACGGTGGTCGCCCAGCAGTCACAACAGATAGCGCAACAAGGCCACCAGCTGTCTCAACTGACCGTGATGCTACAGCAGCTACTACCACAGCTTCAGCAATCATCTCCTCCGCCAGCTCCTGCACCTCCTCCGCAGCGAGTGGCCGCTTCAGGCCTACGACTATCCTTGCCGGATAAATTTGATGGGGACTCTAAGTTTTGCCGTGGCTTTCTTTCACAATGTTCCCTGCACTTGGAGATGATGTCGGACCAGTTTCCTACTGAAAGGTCTAAGGTGGCTTTCGTAGTCAGCCTTCTGTCTGGAAAAGCTCTGTCATGGGCCACACCGCTCTGGGACCGCAATGACCCCGTCACTGCCTCTGTACACTCCTTCTTCTCGGAAATTCGTAGTGTCTTTGAGGAACCTGCCCGAGCCTCCTCTGCTGAGACTGCCCTGCTGAACCTGGTCCAGGGTAATTCTTCCGTTGGCGAGTACGCCATCCAATTCCGTACTCTTGCTTCTGAACTATCCTGGAATAATGAGGCTCTCTGCGCGACCTTTAAAAAAGGCCTATCCAGCAACATTAAAGATGTTCTGGCCGCACGAGAAATCCCTGCTAACCTACATGAACTCATTCATCTAGCCACTAGCATTGACATGCGTTTTTCCGAAAGGCGTCAGGAGCTACGCCAGGATATGGACTTTGTTCGCACGAGGCGTTTTTTCTCCCCGGCTCCTCTCTCCTCTGGTCCTCTGCAATCCGTTCCTGTGCCTTCCGCCGTGGAGGCTATGCAAGTTGACCGGTCTCGCCTGACACCTCAAGAGAGGACACGACGCCGCATGGAGAATCTCTGCCTGTACTGTGCCGGTACCGAACACTTCCTGAAGGATTGTCCTATCCGTCCTCCCCGCCTGGAAAGACGCACGCAGACTCCGCACAAAAGTGAGACTGTCCTTGATGTCAACTCTGCTTCTCCACGTCTTACTGTGCCTGTGCGGATATCTGCATCTACCTTCTCCTTCCCTACTATGGCCTTCTTGGATTCCGGATCTGCAGGAAACTTTATTTTGGCCTCTCTCATCAACAGGTTCAACATCCCGGTAACCAGTCTCGCCAGGCCCCTCTACATCAATTGTGTTAACAATGAAAGATTGGACTGTACCATACGTTACCGCACGGAGCCCCTTCTAATGTGCATCGGACCTCATCAAGAAAAAATTGAGTTCTTGGTCCTCCCCAATTGCACTTCCGAAATTCTCCTTGGACTACCGTGGCTCCAACGCCATTCCCCAACCCTGGATTGGTCCACGGGGGAGATCAAGAGCTGGGGTATCTCTTGTTTCAAGGACTGCCTTAAACCGGTTCCCAGTACTCCCTGCCGTGACCCTGTGGTTCCCCCTGTAACCGGTCTCCCTAAGGCCTATATGGACTTTGCTGATGTGTTTTGCAAAAAACAAGCTGAGACTCTACCTCCTCACAGGCCTTATGACTGTCCTATTGACCTCCTCCCGGGCACTACTCCACCTCGGGGCAGAATTTATCCTCTGTCCGCCCCAGAGACTCTTGCTATATCTGAGTACATCCAGGAAAATTTAAAAAAGGGGTTTATCCGCAAATCCTCCTCTCCTGCCGGAGCTGGATTTTTCTTTGTGTCCAAAAAAGATGGCTCCCTACGTCCTTGCATTGACTACCGAGGTCTTAATAAAATCACGGTAAAAAAACGCTACCCTCTACCTCTTATCTCTGAACTCTTTGATCGCCTCCAAGGTGCCCACATCTTTACCAAACTGGACTTAAGAGGTGCTTATAATCTCATCCGCATCAGGGAGGGGGATGAATGGAAAACGGCATTTAACACTAGAGATGGACACTTTGAGTATCTGGTCATGCCCTTTGGCCTGTGCAACGCCCCTGCCGTCTTCCAAGACTTTGTTAATGAAATTTTTCGTGATCTCTTATATTCCTGTGTTGTTGTGTATCTGGACGATATTCTGATTTTTTCTGCCAACCTAGAAGAACACCGCCAGCATGTCCGCATGGTTCTTCAGAGACTTCGTGACAATCAACTTTATGCCAAAATGGAGAAATGTCTGTTTGAATGTCAATCTCTTCCTTTCCTAGGATACTTGGTCTCTGGCCAGGGACTACAAATGGATCCAGACAAACTCTCTGCCGTCTTAGATTGGCCACGCCCCTCCGGACTCCGTGCTATCCAACGTTTTTTGGGGTTCGCCAATTATTACAGACAATTTATTCCACATCTTTTCACCATTGTGGCTCCTATCGTGGCTTTAACCAAGAAGAATGCCAATCCTAAGTCCTGGCCTCCTCAAGCGGAAGACGCCTTTAAACGTCTCAAGTCGGCCTTTTCTTCTGCTCCCGTGCTCTCCAGACCTGACCCATCTAAACCCTTCCTATTGGAGGTTGATGCCTCCTCAGTAGGAGCTGGAGCGGTTCTTCTACAAAAAAATTCTTCAGGGCATGCTGTTACCTGTGGTTTTTTTTCTAGGACCTTCTCTCCGGCGGAGAGGAACTACTCCATCGGGGATCGAGAGCTACTGGCCATTAAATTAGCACTTGAGGAATGGAGGCATCTGCTGGAGGGATCTAAATTTCCAGTTATTATTTACACCGATCACAAGAATCTCTCCTATCTCCAGTCTGCCCAACGGCTGAATCCTCGCCAGGCCAGGTGGTCTCTGTTCTTTGCCCGGTTTAATTTTGAAATTCACTTTCGCCCTGCCGATAAGAACATCAGGGCCGATGCTCTCTCTCGTTCCTCGGATGCCTCGGAAGTAGAGCTCTCTCCGCAACACATCATTCCTCCTGACTGCCTGATCTCCACTTCTCCAGCCTCCATCAGGCAAACTCCTCCAGGGAAGACCTTCGTCTCTCCACGCCAACGCCTCGGAATCCTCAAATGGGGTCACTCCTCCCATCTCGCAGGCCATGCGGGCATCAAGAAATCCGTGCAACTCATCTCTCGTCTCTATTGGTGGCCGACTCTGGAGACGGATGTTGTTGATTTTGTGCGGGCCTGCACTGTCTGTGCCCGGGACAAGACTCCTCGCCAGAAGCCTGCTGGTCTCCTTCACCCTCTTCCCCCCCTCCCTACTCCCTTGCCCTCTGGTTTGCCCGCTGTGGATGAAATAACTCGTGATCTTTCCACCATATGGAAAGAGACCCAAAATTCTCTCTTACAGGCTTCATCACGCATGAAGAAGTTTGCTGATAAGAAAAGAAGAGCTCCCCCCATTTTTTCTCCCGGAGACAAGGTATGGCTCTCCGCTAAAAAGAGGGGGAGACCCAAGGGGGGGGGTACTGTTACGCCGAGCGCTCCGGGTCCCCGCTCCTCCCCGGAGCGCTCGCTACACTCTCGTTACTGCAGCGCCCCGGTCAGATCCGCTGACCGGGTGCGCTGCGATACCGCCTCCAGCCGGGATGCGATTCGCGATGCGGGTGGCGCCCGCTCGCGATGCGCACCCCGGCTCCCGTACCTGACTCGCTCTCCGTCGGTCCTGTCCCGACGCGCGCGGCCCCGCTCCCTAGGGCGCGCGCGCGCCGGGTCTCTGCGATTTAAAGGGCCACTGCGCCGCTGATTGGCGCAGTGGTTCTAATTAGTGTGTTCACCTGTGCACTCCCTATGTATACCTCACTTCCCCTGCACTCCCTCGCCGGATCTTGTTGCCCTTGTGCCTAGTGAAAGCGTTCCCTTGTATGTTCTTAGCCTGTGTTCCAGACCTCCTGCCGTTGCCCCTGACTACGATCCTTGCTGCCTGCCCCGACCTTCTGCTACGTCCGACCTTGCTTCTGTCTACTCCCTTGTACCGCGCCTATCTTCAGCAGTCAGAGAGGTTGAGCCGTTGCTAGTGGATACGACCTGGTCACTACCGCCGCAGCAAGACCATACCGCTTTGCGGCGGGCTCTGGTGAATACCAGTAGTGACTTAGAACCGATCCACTAGCACGGTCCACGCCAATCCCTCTCTGGCACAGAGGATCCACCTCCTGCCAGCCGGCATCGTGACACAAATCACCAATTTAGGCCTCAAATGTACATGGTGCGCTCTCATTCCTGAGCATACATACATCTGGGGTATTTCCGTACTCAGGAGAAATTGCGTTACAAATTTTGGAGGTCTTTTTTTCCTTTTACCGCTTGTGGAAATAAAAAGTATGGGGCAACACCAGCATGTTAGTGTAAAAAAAATAAAAAAATTTACACTAACAGGCTGGTGTAGCCCCCAACTTTTCTTTTTCACAAGCAGTAAAAGGAAAAAAAGACCCCCAAAATTTGTAGTGCAATTTCTCCCGAGTACGGAGATACCCCATATGTGGCCCTAAACTGTTTCCTTGAAATACGACAGGGCTCCGAAGTGAGAGAGCGCCATGCGCATTTGAGGACTAAATTAGGGATTGCACAGGGGTGGACATACGGGTATTCTATGCCAGTGATTCCCAAACAGGGTGCCTCCAGCTGTTGCTAAACTCCCAGCATGCCTGGACAGTCAGTGGCTTTCCAGAAATGCTGGGAGTTGTTGTTTTGCAACAGCTGGAGGCTCCGTTTTGGAAACCCTGCCGTACAAGACGTTTTAAATGTTTTATTGGGGGGGGGGGGGGGTAGTGTAAGCCGTGTATATATAGTGTTTTACCCTTTATTATGTATTAGTGTTGTAGTGTTTTTAGGGTACATTCACACTGGCGTGCTACGGTGAATTTCCCGCTAGGAGTTTGCGCTGCAGCGAAAAATTTGCCGCAGCCCAAACTTGAAGCAGGAAATTTACTGTAAACCCGTCCATGTGAATGTACCCTGTACATTCACATGGGGGGCAAACCTCCAACTGTTTCAAAACTACAACTCCCAGCATGTACTGACAGACCGTGCATGCTGGGAGTTGTACTTTTGCAACAGCTGGAGGCACACTGGTTGGAAAACCTTCAGTTAGGTTCTGTTACCTAACTCAGTATTTTCCAACCAGTGTGCCTCCAGCTGTTGCAAAACTACAACTCCCAGCATGTACTAATCACCGAAGGGCATGCTGGGAGATGTAGTTATGCAACAGCTGGAGGTACCCAACTACAATTCCCAGCATGCCGAGACAGCTGTTTGATTTCTGGGCATGCTGGGAATTGTTGTTTTGCAACATCTGGAGAGCTACAGTTTTTAGACCACTGCACAGTGATCTCCAAACTGTGGACCTCCAGATGTTGCAAAACTACAACTCCCAGCATGCCCAGACAACAAACAGCTATGTGGGCATGCTAGGAGTTGTAGTTTTGCAAGATCTGGAGGGATATAGTTTAGAGATCACAGTCTCAGACTGTATAGTGGTCTCAAACTGCAGCCCTCCAGCTGTTGCAAAACTACATATTCCAGAATGCCCAAACAGCTGTCTGGGCATGCTGGGAGTTGTAGTTTTGCAACATCTGGAGGGCTACAGTTAGGATCCCGGGAGCCGTCCTCTTCAGAAGCACGTGACGCCGCCCGCCGATCAACGTCGCCGCAGCCTCCGGACGGGTAAGTGGACGTCGGCGCCCGGTCCCCTGCGGTTCCCCATTCTGCCCCGCCTATTGTGGGTGGGCAGGACGGGGAAAACAAAAGTTAACCCCCCCGCCCCCGGTCTGCTATTGGTCGTCGCCTCTGACGATCAATAGCAGACCAATAGCAGGGATAGGAGGGGTGGCAACCCTGCCACCCCACTCCTATGCCTACAGGGGGATCGTGGGTGTCTTAGACAACCGCGATCCCCCTTCTATTCCGGGTCACCGGGTCACAATAGACCCGTATGACCCGGAATCGGCGCAAATCGCAAGTGTGAATTCACCTGCGATTTGCGCCGATCGCCGATGGGGGGGTCTGATGACCCCCCTGGGCATTTGCGCGGGGTGCCTGCTGATTGATATCAGCAGTCACCCTGGCCCGGTCCCCGTCCGGCGCGTGGCGGGGACTGAAATTCCCACGGGCGTATGGATACGCCCTGGGTCCTTAAGTACCAGGACGTCAAAGCGTATCTGTTACGCCTAGCGCTCCGGGTCCCCGCTGCTCCCCGGAGCGCTCACAGCGTTTTCCTGTTCGCAGCGTCCCGGTCAGACCCGCTGACCGGGTGCACTGCGATAATGTCCCTAGCCGGGATGCGATTCCCGATGCGGGACGCGCCCGCTCGCGGTGCGCATCCCGACCCACTTACTCGGTCCCCGTCTGTGCTGTCCCGGCGTGCGCGGCCCTGCTCCCTAGGGCGCGCGCGCGCCGGTTCTTTGCGATTTAAAGGGCCGGTGCGCCACTGATTGGCGCATGGTTTTTAATTAGTGTGTTCACCTGTGCACTTCCCTATATTACCTCACTTCCCCTGCACTTCCTTTCCGGATCTTGTTGCCATTGTGCCAGTGAAAGCGTTCCTTGTGTATCCCTAGCCAGTGTTCCAGACCTCTTGCCGTTGCCCCTGACTACGATCCTTGCTGCCTGCCCTGACCTTCTGCTACGTCCGACTCTGCTCTTGTCTAATCCCTTGTACCGCGCCTATCTCAGCAGTCAGAGAGGTTGAGCCGTTGCCAGTGGATACGACCTGGTTGCTACCGCCGCTGCAAGACCATCCCGCTTTGCGGCGGGCTCTGGTGAATACCAGTAGCAACTTAGTACCGGTCCACCGACACGGTCCACGCCAATCCCTCTCTGGCACAGAGGATCCACCTCCAGCCTGCCGAATCCTGACAGTATCCATACGCCCTAGGTCCTTAAGTGGTTAAACACTAACCTTGAGGTTGGGGAAATTTGCAAGATTTGTAAATTATTTCTATTTAAGAATCTTAACCCTTCCAATACTTATCGGCTGCTGTATTCTAGAGAAGAAGTTATTTTCTTTTTGGATTTTTTTCCAGTCTGACCACAGTGCTCTCTGCTGACACCTCTGTCCATGTCAGGAACTGTCCGGAGTAGGAGAAGTTTACTAAGGAGATTTGCTCCTACTCACAGAGAGCACTGTAGTCAGACCGAAAAGAACTGTACAACTTCCTCTGTAGCATACGGCAGCTGATAAGTACTGTAAGGATTAAGATTTTTAAGAAGTAATTTACAAATCTGAATTCGAGTAGAATACAGACATAGCGCACATCTACAATCTTGTATAATGATCTGATTGCTTCTCAGCACAATATCAAAAACTAACAGGTTGTTAGTATACATTTTTGATCAAAAAGTACAAGCCCACTCGCCACGTCAAGGCCACCTATTCAGAGTGGGTCCCTAACATCCCTAGCATAAAATGGCGTAGCACTGGGCGGCGACCACCACCGCTGCGACACAGGTGCCCACGGGGGGGGGGAGCGACCCACTGGCAGAGCGGCCCCAATGCCTCTCAAACCAGTCTATAGGCCGCACCCGCCCGCAGACACAGCGCCACGGCAGCAACAGACGCCGCCCCGCACCTCACCAGTGTGAACAAGGTGTAATGGCTCACTTACCTTGCTCTCCCAGTCAGACTGGGAGGCAGCTAGGAGTGAAATGGCCCTAGTGTGGCTAATTACCACCTGAGGGCTGAGGGGGTGGGGAAGAGTGCAGCACATGTTCCAAAAAAAAATTAAAAAAAAAAGGGGGAAGATAGAAATCACAATATGAATTTGAGTAGAATACAGACATAGCACACATCTACAATCTTGTATAATGATCTGATTGCTTCTCAGCACAATATCAAAAACTAACAGGCTAGGGACATTAGGGACCCACTCTGAATAGGTGGCCTTGACGTGGCGAGTGGGCTTGTACTTTTTGATCAAAAATGTATACTATCAACCTGTTAGTTTTTGATATTATGCTGAGAAGCAATCAGATCATTATACAAGATTGTAGATGTGCGCCATGTCTGTTTTCTACCCTAATTTACAAATCTGTTTAACTTTCTGGTACCAGTTGATTTAAAAAAATAAAAATTTCCCCCGGAGTACCCCTTTTACGTAACACCTTTAAATTCTGTACTACGAATATCACCAGCCACTGAAGAGAGAGGTCATCCAACAACTGAAGTCCCAAAAAAATCTGCCACTAAATCCCTCAAGCAACCATTCAGTCCCAGTCCAGAACCATCTGACCCGACCACAGGGACCAGTGTGGAGGAGAACAGGGTCCAGGCTGTAAAATAGAAGAACACCGGAGCAGCCAGATACACTGACTCTAAGGCTGAGCCTCATACTTCTACCGAAGCTGCAGAGTTATAGGGGAACTGTAAAAATGAAAGTACTACAACCCCCAGTGTGGTCCGTCTGTGCCCCCCTAAGGGTCAGGGTTGGAGGAGGCACAGGTTGAACAGACACACTACAATGGGAGTTGTAGTACTGTAGTTGTTAAAGAAAAAAAAGATGTTTTCATCAGGTTGCCCATAGCAACCAATCAGATTGCTTCTTTCATTCTTGAGAAGACCTCTGAAAAATAAAAGAAGTAATCTGATTGGTTGCTAAGAGCAACTGAACAACATTTCCTCTCCACAGGTACATTTCCCCGATTGTCTTCATATTTAGCATGAGAATCTACTGACAAAGTGAGTAGCCAAC
Source organism: Hyla sarda (assembly GCF_029499605.1). Classification (NCBI taxonomy): domain Eukaryota; kingdom Metazoa; phylum Chordata; class Amphibia; order Anura; family Hylidae; genus Hyla; species Hyla sarda. The sequence continues at coordinate 99,458 of NW_026607613.1, forward strand.
CATTTCTGGGCATAAAACTCTGTAAGAGACAGCAGTCTGGGGGCGTCTGTGGTGGACATGAAGGAAGGGGGGGGGGTCCAGGGAAATTGAGATTTGACGTCTGCAGTGAGCGCTTCTCACTGAGCGACGGGTCTCATCCCAGGTATTGCAGGGAGACCCCCCACGATCAGCTATTTATCCCATAACCCATGGATAGGGGATAAGTTAATTTTTGCCATAGTTCTCCTTTAATTGGCCAGAACACACCCAAAATCGGTCCCAGCCAAACATTGCTTCGTATTCTGTCATTTCTCCCAGCTGTTCTTTTTCTACCTGCTTGTAAGGCATGCCTACACTCTCTAATTCCTTAAAGTGGTACTCCGCCCCTAGATATCTTATCCCCTACCTTAAGGATAGGACAAAAGATGACTGATCACTGGGACCCCCGCGATCTTCATGCAGCACCCGGCGTTCCAAATAATATATTTAGAACTCTGGGTTCTCGAGGTGCGGGTCGTGACCTCACGCCACGCCCTTTCCATTTATGTCTATGGGAGGTGGTGTGATGTCACAAGAAGGTGTGGCATGATGTCACGAATCCCACCACAGGAACCAGTGATCTAAACATACTATTTAGAATTTTGGTTGCTGCCTAGAGATTGCTGGGGTCCCAGCAGCAGGATCCCCTTGATCAGACATCTTATCCCCTATCCTTTACATAGGGGATAAGATATCTAGAGGCGGAGTACCCCTTTAAGGGACAGTTCATGTACCCAAAAGTTGATCCTTTGCAACCGTATGACCCCTAGCAAGTTCCCTGCATGAGTCCCATTCATCAGAAAAAGGCTTGTGCATGGAACTTGCTGGGTGTTCTACGTTTGCCTCATAAACTGCACCACCCAGCACCAGTTGCCTCTCTCCGCACCGCATTATGCAGATCGTGCAGGAGAGCAGCTTTGGTCATCCATGTTTTGCTAACTCTATTTTCACACACAGAAATAAATAAATGAGTCGAACAAGTCAAAGAACAGTTTAAAAAAAGGGGAACTTTATTTATTATTTATTAAAATGTTTGTTTAGGGGATTTTTTGTAACCTCCCATCACTCACAAAGAGCGTACAGTAACTAATACTCAGGACAGGAAAAACCTCCAGAGGGGAGGAAACCTGTAGGGAATCCATGGCTACTGTATGGCCCTTCCTCTGGGCATACTAAAGGAGGTTACCTCTATAATTTGGGCAAATGTTTCTGTGTATGTGCATGATTCCTAGGCCTGTGCCTTCATCCAACGTCTTGCTGTAGGTCCCGAAATGCTACTCCATGTCCTGGAAATAGTGCATCTAAGATAGGGGACAAAAAAAGATAGATTATTTACATGTTTATCATAGAAATACACATGGAACTGCACTAAAGACCTTTTGGACAAAACAATGTAACACTTACCAGTCACAGTCATGTGCATGACTTTGCATTCCCGTGTCCCTACACAGTGTCCAGCACCGGCCCCTCACTGATGAACAGGACCAGTGTTATTTCTGGGGCTATGCCTTCATCCAACGTCTTGCTGTAGGTCCGGAAATGCTACTCCATGTCCTGGAAATACTGCATCTAAGATAAGAAAAAAAAGATAAATTATTTACATGTTTATCATAGAAATACACATGGAACTGCACTAACGATCTTTTGGACACAACAATGTAACACTTACCAGTCACAGTCATGTGTATGACTTTGCATTCCCGCGTCCCTACACAGTGTCCAGCACCGGCCCCTCACTGATGGAGAATGAGCAGGAGCCGTGTTATTTCTGCTCAGTGCTGCTCTTTGGTGGACAATGGTTATGACATCACATGTGTGACACGCTGTTACCTCCTGGGAGTTCTATTTCAGTAGTGCTGCTCTCTGATTGGCTGAAAATCAAAAAAGCTTTCTAATATATTCTGTATGTCTGTTATCTAAGGTTTTTGACAATTTTTATTAAAATGGCGCCACTCCCTGTGGGTGTGTTATATTTGTTTCTCCTAACCAGATATTCTGTATATGTAATATCATTTGGTGGCCCCAACAGCCTGGGCCCATAGGTTTCTTACATAGATCAATGCTACTCCGATAGGCTCAATGAGCAGCGCTGGCTGCCGGGACGTCTGACGAGTGACGTCCCTGACGTTGCGGTCTGGAGCGAAGGATGTCACTAGTCAGACGTCCCAGCAGCCATTGATTTAAAGTGGTTGTGGCTCCTGCTGCCAGTTCAAGATCAGACACCATGGCCCTAGATTGACATACTGCAACACCGATCCCCTGTGGCTGCCCACCTGTTGCAAAACTACAACTCTCAGCCTTCAGCTGTCAGGGCATGCTGGGAGCAGGGGCGGATCCAGAGTCGAGTCTCGGGAGGGGCGCTATTAGAGTATTTTGTGTTGGTGGACAGAAGATTACGGAACTTACACTATTATTAAATGTATCATACAGTCCTAACCTTGTTTAAGTCTCTTAGGCCGTGCTCATATGTCAGAATAATAATCAAATATACCAATTGCCACAGAATGGGAAAGTGCTAAAGCTCTATAGTGAGGAGAATACGCAGTGATATCAGTGACTACAGGTGACGTCTTATCATTGTGTATTCTCCTCACTATAGAGAAGACATCACCTGTAATCACTGATATCATTGTGTATTCTCCTCACAATAGAGATCAGTGATTACAGGTGACGTCTTCTCTATAGTGAGGAGAATACACAATGATATCAGTGACTATGGGTGACGTCTTCTCTATAGTGAGGAGAATACACAATGATATCAGTGATTACAGGTGACGTCTTCTCTATAGTCTTTCCTTATCTAATTCAGATGGTACATACCACCAGAATTTGTTCCAGCTAAAACTTCTCGATGCAGAACTTGATGCCCAGACGTCTCCTCACTATGTCAACGCATTCTGATCCTCTATATGAAAACAATAATTATTATAATACTTCCAAACACTGTATTCTTTGAATATAATACTGGCACACACCTTCCTAATATAATTCTGACATACTGTACCCCCTGAATATACAACACACTGTACCCTCTGAATATAATACCGCCATACACTGTACCCTCTGAATATAATACTACCACACACTTTGCCCTCTAAATGTAATATTATCAAACACTGCACCCTCTGAATATAATACTATCACACACTGCACCCTCTAAATATAATACTATCACACACTGTACCCACTGAATATAATACTAACACACACTGTGCCCTCTAAATCTAATACTACCACACAGTGCATTCTCTGAATATAACTTGCTGTGCTGTAACTACCCTCTGAGTAAAATACCGTAATGTATTGTGGCCCCTAAAAAACGTACCACCCCAGAAATTCCTCACAATATACACTATACTTCTGAAAGGCAAAACACTCTGTGCCTTCACATATAGTAATAATGCCCCATCTTGTGCCCCTACATATAATATGACCCGTCCTGTTCCCCCCACATAATAATGCCCTCTGTGCTGTGCCCCTCACATAGAATGCTCCTGTCATGTGCCCCACACATTTAATGCCCCCTGTGCTGTGCCCTTCACATATAATGCCCCCATTCTTTGCCCCTCACATATAATGCATCCATCATGCGCCCCTCATATATAAATCCCCCATCATGCGTCCCGCACATATAATGCCCTTATCATGCGCCCCTCACATATAATGCCCCCTGTGCTGTGCCCTTCACATATAAAGCCCCATGTCCTGTCCCCTCAGGGGGCATTATATGTGAGGGGCACAGCACAGGGGCAATATATGTGAGGGGAACAGCACAGGGGGCAATATATGTGAGGGGAACAGCACAGGGGGCAATATATGTGAGGGGCACAGCACAGGGGGCATTATAAGTGTGGGGTACATAACAGGGGGCATTGTATCATATAATGCCCCCCTGTGCTGTGCCCCACACATATAATGCCCCCTGTGCTGTGCCCCACACATATAATTTATATATGTGAGGGGCACAGCACAGGGGGGCATTATATCATATAATGCCCCCCTGTGCTGTGCCCCACACATATAATGCCCCCTGTGCTGTGTGCCCCACACATATAATTTATATGTGTGGCACAGCACAGGGGCATTATGTGAGGGGCACAGCACAGGGGGCATTATATGATATAATGCCCCCCTGTCCTGTGCCCCTCACATATAATGCCCCCTGTGCTGTGCCCCTCACATATAATGTATCTTGTGTTGTGCCCCTCACATAATGCCCCCTGTGCTGTGCCACACATATAAATTATATGTGTGGGGCACACAGCACAGGGGGCATTATATGTGAAGGGCACAGGACAGGGGGCATTATGTGAGGGGCACAGCACAGGGGGCATTATATGTGAAGGGCACAGGACAGGGGGCCCCCCTGTCATGTGCTCTTCACATATAATGCCCCCTGTACTTTGCCGCAGACCCTCATTAAATATTCAATTTTCTCTGACCCCCCTCCTCCTAACAGTGGCGCATATCCTGTTTCCATAATCCCCTGCACCCTGAGCATACCCTTACTTACAGTATGCAGGCCGCAGGGACGGGTCCTCCAGGCGCCGGCGCGATGATGTGACGTCATTGCCACGGCCTTTAGTGGATCTCGTCCCCGCAGCTCACACGCTGTGTACTCACAGTGTGTGTGTAAGGTTAGTGCAGTGTTTCCCAAACTTTTTCGGGTCGGGGCACACCTCGGAAATTTTTTTTTCCGCGGGGCACCACTACCGAGGTTGACGAGCAAAAAAAAAAAAGAGGGAAAAAACGCACTGAACTATATCTATTTATCTGTCTCACTGTCACTCAGTACTTACTGCACTTGTCTCCTTGGAGGACCGGACTATAGTTAAAAAAAAAATAAAAATAAAAAATATATATATATATGAACAAATTCCTATGCACACTGCATATATCTTATCTTGCATATATCTTATCTTCCCCCACATTAGGTTGGCAGTATACTCCCCCCACATTAGGTTGGCAGTATAGTCCCCCCACATTAGGTTGGCAGTATAGTCTCCCCACATTAGGTTGGCAGTATAGTCCCCCCACATTAGGCCCCGCATAGTCCCCCCACATTAGGCCCCGCATAGTCCCCCCACATTAGGCCCCCGCATAGTGCCCCCACATTAGGCCCCCGCATAGTCCCCCTACATTAGGCCCCACATAGTCCCCCCACATTAGGCCCCGCATAGTCCCCCCACATTAGGCCCCGCATAGTCTCCACATTAGGCCCCGCATAGTCCCCCCACATTAGGCCCCGCATAGTCCCCCCACATTAGGCCCCGCATAGTCCCCCCACATTAGGCCCCGTATAGTCCCCCCACATTAGGCCCAGTATAGTCCCCCCACATTAGGCCCAGTATAGTCCACCCTAAATTAGGCCCAGTATAGTCCCCCCCACATTAGGCCCAGTATAGTCCCCCCACATTAGGCCCAGTATAGTCCCCCCACATTAGGTGCAGTTCCCCCACAAACATACAGCCTTCAGCCATACAGTGTATTACTGAAGGCTGTATGCCTGTGTACTGCCCCACTTCAGTGTTCCGAGCACCACTCCTCTGGTCCGGCTATAGAAGTAGGTCCCGGGACCGGAGGAGCGGTGCTCGGAACACCAAAGGAGACGCGCCGCTGGTAACACTTACCAAGTTGACAGCGCGCGTCCTCCTCGCTGCTCAGGTCCTCTGCGATTGTTGCTATGGGCGAACGCATGGCATGTCAGTGACGTCCCTGCGTGCGGTACCTCCCGACGGTCCCCGCGTTTTTAAAGTAAACGCGGGCCCGCAGGGACTTAGAGGCATCCCTGTGTCCCAAAAGCAACTTTCGGGACACAGAGGTGTCCTGCGGCAAAAACACCCGGCAGGTGTTTTTCCCGCGGCACATCTTACACTATGTCACGGCACACTAGTGTGCCGTGGCACAGTGGTTGAAAAACACTGGGTTAGTGAATGGTGGAGCCGGAGCTTAGCTGGACAGACGTCTGTCGAAAGGGGGGGAAAAGCACCTGAAATAAAGAAATGTGGGCTTTGATAAACACCATTTATATGTTGTTTTTAATCACAGCCTAAGCCTAGGAACAAACACAATTCTTGTTTGATGTTTTTTTCTGTTTTTTGCAAAAAAAAACAAACATCAAAATCTTCCCCCTCATGTCTTTTCTCAGCTATCTTTGTGTTATTTTTGCTAAAAGCACTGGGGGGGGGGGGGGGGGGTTAGAGATTTATCAAAACCAGGGAAGAGGGAAAGTGGACCAGTTGCCCATAGCAACCAATCAGGTAGTTTCTTTCATTTTTAAAAAGGCCTCTGAATAGTGAAAGAAGCGATCTGATTGGTTGCTATGGGCAACTGGTCCACTTGACCTCTGTACAGGTTTTCATACATCTGTCCCAATGTGTATTATTATTATCATCATCAGCATCATCACCATCATCATCATCATTATTATTATTATTATAGGAAGTGTTTTTTCTTTGGTGTTTTTTTCCCCTCTGGCTTTTCTCATTACAAGTCATGTGATTCTTTCATCATTTGACTGAAGGATTTCTATAAAAAAAAAAAATAGTGAGAAAATACCCCCCCGAAAAAAAAAAAAAAAACATGCTCTCGGCATCCCACAGATTTGATAGCCTAAAAACACCATAAAAGGATGAAGAAATCCCCATTAGTGTCTGGTGTTTCATATTACCCTATTGGTTCCAACCTAACATGTGCCCGCAGCGAGCATGGTGTTTTTTATGACAAACACGCCAAGTGTAATCCCAGCTGAAATGAATGTTTTCACAATAGGTGTGAACAGGCTGCAGGCTGTGCTAGATATATTTGCATAGTTGCGGCATACAGCATGTGCAGCATTTATGTGGCGGCTTTCCGCTGGCATATATGGCTTTCTGTACTGGTGAATGCAGCGGGCACTTACTGGTGTTTTTTTCCTAGCTGCATAGTTTTGCACCACAACCACTCCGGTTGGGACCAGGCTGACCGATCTAATGACCAAGATGCCGCAGTGAACGGCTTTCTTTCTGTATAAGTTCTGGCGAACTACAATGCTCAGAAGAGGAAGAGCGCCATTGAGCTTTTGGAAAGAGAATTAGTTTGGAATGGTCAGGGCCATGTGCGTTTACAAAGCCCCCTGTGGTGCCAGAACAGTGGACCCCCCCACACATGTGACCCTATTTTGGAAACTACACCCCTCACAGAATTTAATAAGGGGTGCAGTGAGTATTTACACCCCACAGATCTTCGTAACAGTGGGCTGTGCAAATGAAAAATTAAATTTTTCATTTTTACGGACCACTGTTCCAAAAATCTGTCAGACACCTGTGGGGCGTAAATTCTCAATGTACCCCTTATTACATAATGTGAGGGGTGTAGTTTCCAAAATGGGGTCATATGTGTCGGGGGTCCATTGTTCTGGCACTATGGGGGCTTTGTAAACACATGTGGCCTTCAATTCCGGACAAATTTTCTCTACAAAATCCCAATGGCGCTCCTTCTCTTCTGAGCATTGTAGTTCGCCCGCAGAGCACTTTAAATTCACATATGGGGTATGTTCTTACTCAGAAGAGATGGGGTTACAAATTTGGGGGGGGCTTTTTTCTGATTTTCCCTTGTGAAAATGAAAAATTTAGGGTAACACCAGCATTTTAGTGAAAAAAACTATTTTTTTTTAATTTTCCCATCCAACTTTAATGAAAATTCGTCAAACACCTGTGGGGTGTTCAGGCTCCTTATACCCCTTGTCACGTTCGGTGAGGGGTGTAGTTTCCAAAATAGGGTCACATGTGGGTATTTTTTTTTTTTTTTGCGTTTGTCAGAACCGCTGTACAATCAGCCACCCCTGTGCAAATCACCAATTTAGACCTCAAATGTACATGGTGCGCTCTCATTCCTGAGCCTTGTTGTGAGCCCGCAGAGCATTTTACGCTCACATCTGGGGTATTTCCGTACTCAGGAGAAATTGCGTTACAAACTTTGGGAGTCTTTTTTTCCTTTTACCGCTTGTGGAAATAAAAAGTATGGGGCAACACCAGCATGTTAGTGTAAATTTTTTTTATTTTTTTACACTAACAGGCTGGTGTAGCCCCCAACTTTTCCTTTTCACAAACGGTAAAAGGAAAGAAAGACCCCCAAAATTTGTAGTGCAATTTCTCCCGAGTACGGAGATACCCCATATGTGGCCCTAAACTGTTTCCTTGAAATACGACAGGGCTCCGAAGTGAGAGAGCGCCATGAGCGTTTGAGGACTAAATTAGGGATTGCACAGGCGTGGACATAGGGGTATTCTACGCCAGTGATTCCCAAACAGGGTGCCTCCAGCTGTTGCTAAACTCCCAGCATGCCTGGACAGTCAGTGGCTGTCCAGAAATGCTGGGAGCTGTTGTTTTGCAACAGCTGGAGGCTCCGTTTTGGAAACCCTGCCGTACAAGACGTTTTTAATTTTTTATTGGGGGGGGAGGGGCAGTGTAAGGGGGTGTATATGCAGTGTTTTACCCTTTATTATGTGTTAGTGTAGTATAGTGTTTTTAGGGTACATTCACACTGGCGTGTTACGGTGAATTTCCCGCTAGGTGTTTCCGCTGCGGCGAAAAATTTGCCGCACCCCAAACTTGAAGCAGGAAATTTACTGTAAACCTGTCCATCTGAATGTACCCTGTACATTCACATGGGGGGGGGGCAAACCTCCAGCTGTTTCAAAACTACAACTCCCAGCATGTACTGACAGACCGTGCATGCTGGGAGTTGTACTTTTGCAACAGCTGGAGGCACACTGGTTGGAAAACCTTCAGTTAGGTTCTGTTACCTAACTCAGTATTTTCCAACCAGTGTGCCTCCAGCTGTTGCAAAATTACAACTCCCAGCATGTACTAATCACCGAAGAGCATGCTGGGAGATGTAGTTATGCAACAGCTGGAGGTACCCAACTACAATTCCCAGCATGCCGAGACAGCTGTTTGCTTTCTGGGCATGCTGGGGATTGCAGTTTTGCAACATCTGATCGCAGGGACGTGGAACCTATCTTCTTTTTACATGTGGGGTCAAGTATTTACATTCTGACACCTTCACCTTTAGCACCCTATTTTTTGTTTTCTTGCACTACTTTTTTTACATTTATTGTATACACTTATATTTCCGTGTTGCACATTGCACCTTATGCATATATTTTTAAGGTTAAACACACTTTTTATGCTTTAAACAGAGTGTCACATTGCACGTATTTTATAGCAACAGGTGCTTTTATGATCCATTGGTGATCAGTTGACCCCGACATTTACGCCTTTCCTTTTTACATCCTTTTCCCGTCCCTGCTATCTATTGCATTTTTTAAGTTCATTTATTTTTATATATATATATATATATATATATATATATAATTAATTTTTTTAAACAATTATACACAATATCAAATTGCGCTAATGATTACTATTTTTATGTATGTTATATAGCTATATATTATTATCAATCTCTTTTTTTGCTTGTGTATAATATATATATTTTTTTGTAAAATAAAACTATATTTATTAAATTTGATGGTCATTGATTTATCAGATTAATATATTTCTTATTTATTTTATTATATACATTTTTTATTCTGGGTGGGTTTACCCTATACGCTGTAGTGGCGTATTTATAGGTTTTTTTAACAGCTGGAGGTACCCAACTACAATTCCCAGCATGCCGAGACAGCTGTTTGCTTTCTGGGCATGCTGGGAATTGCAGTTTTGCAACATCTGGAGAGCTACAGTTTTTAGACCACTGCACAGTGATATTGGGGAAGGGATGGGATTTTATATTTCTTCATAAGCATTAATGTTATTTTGTTCCATGAATGTATCTAATCCTGTTTTAAAGCTGTTAATTGTTCCTGCTGTGACCAGTTCCTGAGGTAGACCGTTCCATAAATTCACAGTCCTCACGGTAAAGAAGGCGTGTCGCCCCTTGAGACTAAACTTTTTCTTCTCCAGACGGAGGGAGTGCCCCCTCGTCCTTTGGGGGGGTTTAACCTGGAACAGTTTTTCTCCATATTTTTTGTATGGGCCATTAATATACTTATATACGTTTATCATATCCCCCCTTAAACGTCTCTTCTCAAGACTAAACAATTGTAACTCCTTTAATCGCTCCTCATAGCTAAGATGTTCCATGCCCCATATTAGTTTAGTCGCGCGTCTCTGCACCCTTTCCAACTCCGCAGTGTCCCTTTTATGGACAGGTGCCCAAAACTGAACAGCATATTCCAGGTGAGGCCGTACCAATGCTTTATAAAGGGGGAGTATTATGTCCCTGTCCCTTGAGTCCATGCCTCTTTTGATACATGACAATATCCTGCCGGCTTTGGAAGCAGCAGCCTGACATTGCATGCTATTCTGTAGTCTGTGATCTACAAGTACACCCAGATCCTTCTCTACCAGTGACTCTGCCAGTTTAATCCCCCCTAAGACATACGACGCATGCAGGTTATTAGTACCCAGATGCATAACTTTACATTTATCCACATTGAACCTCATTTGCCAAGTGGATGCCCAGACACTTAGTCTATCCAAGTCATCTTGTAACTTATACACATCCTCTATAGACTGTACCGTGCTACAAAGCTTGGTGTCATCTGCAAAGATAGAAACAGAGCTGTTAATTGTCACGATGCCGGCTGGCAGGTAGTGGATCCTCTGTGCCAGAGAGGGATTGGCGTGGACCGTGCTAGAGGATCGGTTCTAAGTCACTACTGGTTTTCACCAGAGCCCGCCGCAAAGCGGGATGGTCTTGCTGCGGCGGTAGTGACCAGGTCGTATCCCCTAGCAACGGCTCAACCTCTCTGGCTGCTGAAGATAGGCGCGGTACAAGGGAGTAGACAGAAGCAAGGTCGGACGTAGCAGAAGGTCGGGGCAGGCAGCAAGGATCGTAGTCAGGGGCAACGGCAGAAGGTCTGGAATCACAGGCAAGGAACACACAAGGAACGCTTTCACTGGCACTAGGGCAACAAGATCCGGCGAGGGAGTGAAGGGGAAGTGAGGTGATATAGGGAAGTGCACAGGTGTAAACACTAATTGGAACCACTGCACCAATCAGCGGTGCAGTGGCCCTTTAAATCGCAAAGACCCGGCGCGCGCGCGCCCTAGGGAGCGGGGCCGCGCGCGCCGGGACAGAACTGACGGGGAGCGAGTAAGGTACGGGAGCCGGGGTGCGCATCGCGAGCGGGCGCTACCCGCATCGCGAATCGCATCCCGGCCGGAGGTGGTAACGCAGCGCCCCGGGTCCGTGGAACCGACCGGGGCGCTGCAGTGAGGGAAGTGTAGCGAGCGCTCCGGGGAGGAGCGGGGACCCGGAGCGCTCGGCGTAACAGTACCCCCCCCCTTGGGTCTCCCCCTCTTCTTGGGGCCTGAGAACCTGAGGATCAGACTTTTGTCCAGGATATTGTCCTCAGGTTCCCAGGACCTCTCTTCTGGACCACAACCCTCCCAATCCACTAAAAAAAAAGTTCTTCCCCTGACCTTTTTAGAGGCCAAAATCTCTTTGACAGAGAAGATGTCCGAGGAGCCGGAAACAGGAGTGGGAGGAACAGATTTAGGAGAAAAACGGTTGAGGATGAGAGGTTTAAGAAGAGAGACGTGAAAGGCATTAGGGATACGAAGAGAAGGAGGAAGAAGAAGTTTGTAAGAGACAGGATTAATTTGACACAAAACTTTAAAAGGACCAAGATAGCGTGGTCCCAACTTATAGCTCGGGACACGGAAACGGACATATTTAGCGGAGAGCCATACCTTGTCTCCAGGGGAAAAAATGGGAGGAGCTCTTCTTTTCTTATCTGCGAATCTCTTCATGCGAGAAGAAGCCTGTAAGAGAGAATTTTGGGTCTCTTTCCATATGGTGGAAAGATCACGAGAAATTTCATCCACAGCGGGCAGACCAGAGGGCAAGGGGGTAGGGAGGGGGGGAAGAGGGTGACGGCCGTACACCACGAAAAACGGAGATTTGGAGGAAGATTCAGAGATTCTGAAATTATACGAGAATTCGGCCCAAGGTAGAAGATCTGCCCAGTCATCCTGGCGGGAGGAAACAAAATGTCGTAAATAGTCACCCAAGATCTGGTTAATTCTCTCTACTTGTCCATTGGATTGAGGATGGTATGCAGAAGAAAAATTTAATTTAATCTTGAGTTGTTTACAGAGAGCCCTCCAGAATTTAGACACAAATTGGACGCCTCTATCCGAGACGATCTGTGTAGGCAACCCGTGAAGACGAAAAATGTGTACAAAAAATTGTTTAGCCAACTGAGGCGCTGAAGGAAGACCAGGAAGAGGGATGAAATGTGCCATTTTGGAGAATCGATCAACGACCACCCAAATAACAGTGTTGCCATGGGATGGGGGTAAGTCAGTAATAAAATCCATACCAATCAGAGACCAAGGTTGTTCGGGGACAGGTAGAGGATGAAGAAAACCAGCGGGCTTCTGGCGAGGAGTCTTATCCCGGGCACAGATAGTGCAGGCTCGCACAAAGTCCACCACATCAGTCTCTAGAGTCGGCCACCAATAGAAGCGAGAGATGAGTTGCACAGATTTCTTGATGCCCGCATGACCTGCGAGATGGGAGGAGTGACCCCATTTGAGGATCCCAAGGCGTTGGCGTGGAGAAACAAAGGTCTTTCCTGGAGGAGTTTGCCTGATGGAGGCTGGAGAAGTGGAAATCAGGCAGTCAGGAGGAATGATGTGTTGAGGAGAGAGTTCAATTTCAGAGGCATCTGAGGAACGAGAGAGAGCATCGGCCCTAATGTTTTTATCAGCAGGCCGAAAGTGAATTTCAAAATTAAATCGGGCAAAGAACAGAGACCACCTGGCCTGACGAGGATTCAGCCGTTGGGCAGACTGGAGGTAGGAGAGGTTCTTGTGATCGGTGTAAATAATAACTGGAAATCTTGATCCCTCCAGCAGATGCCTCCATTCCTCAAGTGCTAATTTAATGGCTAGAAGCTCTCGATCCCCGATGGAGTAGTTCCTCTCCGCCGGAGAGAAGGTCCTGGAAAAAAAACCACAAGTAACAGCATGCCCGGAAGAGTTTTTTTGTAGAAGGACAGCTCCAGCTCCCACTGAGGAGGCATCAACCTCCAATAGGAAGGGTTTAGATGGGTCAGGTCTGGAGAGCACGGGAGCCGAAGAAAAGGCAGACTTGAGTCGTTTAAAGGCGTCTTCCGCTTGAGGAGGCCAAGACTTGGGATCGGCATTTTTTTTTGTTAAAGCCACAATAGGAGCCACAATGGTAGAAAAATGTGGAATAAATTGCCTGTAATAATTGGCGAACCCCAAAAAACGTTGGATGGCACGGAGTCCGGAGGGGCGTGGCCAATCTAAGACGGCAGAGAGTTTATCTGGGTCCATTTGTAGTCCCTGGCCAGAGACCAAGTATCCTAGAAAAGGAAGAGATTGGCATTCAAACAGACATTTCTCTATTTTGGCATAGAGTTGATTATCACGAAGTCTCTGAAGAACCATACGGACATGCTGGCGGTGTTCTTCAAGATTGGCAGAAAAAATCAGGATATCGTCCAGATATACAACAACACAGGAGTATAGTAGATCACGAAAAATTTCATTAACAAAGTCTTGGAAGACGGCAGGGGCGTTGCATAGACCAAAGGGCATGACCAGATACTCAAAGTGTCCATCTCTGGTGTTAAATGCCGTTTTCCATTCATCCCCCTCTCTGATGCGGATGAGATTATAAGCACCTCTTAAGTCCAGTTTGGTAAAAATATGGGCACCTTGGAGACGATCAAAGAGTTCAGAGATGAGGGGTAGGGGGTAGCGGTTCTTAACCGTGATTTTATTAAGACCGCGGTAGTCAATGCAAGGACGTAGAGAGCCATCTTTTTTGGACACAAAGAAAAATCCGGCTCCGGCAGGAGAGGAGGATTTACGGATAAAGCCCTTTTTTAAATTTTCTTGGACGTATTCAGACATGGCAAGAGTCTCTGGGACGGACAGAGGATAGATTCTGCCCCGGGGTGGAGTAGTGCCCGGGAGGAGGTCAATGGGACAATCATAAGGCCTGTGAGGAGGTAGAGTCTCAGCTTGTTTTTTGCAAAAAACGTCCGCAAAGTCCATATAGGCCTTAGGGAGACCGGTTACATGAGGAAGCACAGGGACACGGCAAGGTTTACTGGGAACCGGTTTTAAGCAGTCCTTGGAACAAGAGGGCCCCCAACTCTTGATCTCCCCAGTGGACCAATCCAGGATTGGGGAATGGAGTTGAAGCCAGGGAAGTCCAAGAAGGATTTCAGAAGTGCAATTGGGGAGGACCAACAGTTCAATCCTCTCGTGATGAGATCCGATGCACATTAGAAGGGGCTCCGTGCGGAAACGTATAGTACAGTCCAATCTTTCATTGTTTACACAATTGATGTAGAGGGGTCTGGCGAGACTGGTCACCGGGATGTTGAACCTGTTGACGAGAGAGGCTAAGATGAAATTTCCTGCAGATCCAGAGTCCAAGAAGGCCACAGCAGAGAAGGAGAAGGCAGAGGCAGACATCCGCACAGGCACAGTAAGACGTGGAGAAGCAGAGTAGACATCAAGGACTGTCTCACCTTTGTGCGGAGTCAGCGGACGTCTTTCCAGGCGGGGAGGACGGATAGGACAATCCTTCAGGAAGTGTTCGGTACTAGCACAGTACAGGCAGAGATTCTCCATGCGGCGTCGTGTCCTCTCTTGGGGTGTCAGGCGAGACCGGTCGACCTGCATAGCCTCCACGGCGGGAGGCACAGGAACAGATTGCAGGGGACCAGAGGAGAGAGGAGCCGGGGAGAAGAAACGCCTCGTGCGAACAGAGTCCATATCCTGGCGGAGCTCCTGACGCCGTTCGGAAAAACGCATGTCAATGCGAGTGGCAAGATGGATGAGTTCATGTAGGTTAGCAGGGATTTCTCGTGCGGCCAGAACATCTTTAATGTTGCTGGATAGGCCTTTTTTAAAGGTCGCGCAGAGTGCCTCATTATTCCAGGATAATTCTGAAGCAAGGGTACGGAACTGTACGGCATACTCGCCAACGGAAGAATTACCCTGGACCAGGTTCAACAGGGCAGTCTCAGCAGAAGAGGCTCGGGCAGGTTCCTCAAAGACACTTCGAATTTCCGAGAAGAAGGAGTGTACAGAGGCAGTGACGGGGTCATTGCGGTCCCAGAGCGGTGTGGCCCAAGCCAGGGCTTTTCCAGACAGCAGGCTGACTACGAAAGCCACCTTAGACCTTTCAGTGGGGAACTGGTCCGACATCATCTCCAAGTGTAATGAACATTGGGAAAGAAAGCCACGGCAAAACTTAGAGTCCCCATCAAATTTATCCGGCAAGGATAGTCGTATTCCAGAAGCGGCCACTCGCTGCGGAGGAGGTACAGGAGCTGGCGGAGGAGATGATTGCTGGAGCTGTGGTAGTAACTGTTGTAGCATAACAGTCAGTTGAGACAGCTGTTGGCCTTGTTGCGCAATCTGTTGTGACTGCTGGGCGACCACCGTGGTGAGGTCAGCGACAACTGGCAGAGGAACTTCAGCGGGATCCATGGCCGGATCTACTGTCACGATGCCGGCTGGCAGGTAGTGGATCCTCTGTGCCAGAGAGGGATTGGCGTGGACCGTGCTAGAGGATCGGTTCTAAGTCACTACTGGTTTTCACCAGAGCCCGCCGCAAAGCGGGATGGTCTTGCTGCGGCGGTAGTGACCAGGTCGTATCCCCTAGCAACGGCTCAACCTCTCTGGCTGCTGAAGATAGGCGCGGTACAAGGGAGTAGACAGAAGCAAGGTCGGACGTAGCAGAAGGTCGGGGCAGGCAGCAAGGATCGTAGTCAGGGGCAACGGCAGAAGGTCTGGAATCACAGGCAAGGAACACACAAGGAACGCTTTCACTGGCACTAGGGCAACAAGATCCGGCGAGGGAGTGAAGGGGAAGTGAGGTGATATAGGGAAGTGCACAGGTGTAAACACTAATTGGAACCACTGCACCAATCAGCGGTGCAGTGGCCCTTTAAATCGCAAAGACCCGGCGCGCGCGCGCCCTAGGGAGCGGGGCCGCGCGCGCCGGGACAGAACTGACGGGGAGCGAGTAAGGTACGGGAGCCGGGGTGCGCATCGCGAGCGGGCGCTACCCGCATCGCGAATCGCATCCCGGCCGGAGGTGGTAACGCAGCGCCCCGGGTCCGTGGAACCGACCGGGGCGCTGCAGTGAGGGAAGTGTAGCGAGCGCTCCGGGGAGGAGCGGGGACCCGGAGCGCTCGGCGTAACATTAATACCATCCTCTATATCATTGATGAATAAATTAAACAGCAGTGGGCCCAGTACTGAACCTTGGGGTACACCACTAATAACCGGGGACCAATCAGAGTACGAATCATTGACCACCACTCTCTGGGTACGATCCATGAGCCAGTGTTCAATCCAGTTACAAACTAAAATTTCCAAACCCAAAGACCTTAACTTACCTGTCAGACGTCTATGAGGGACAGTATCAAACGCTTTAGCAAAGTCCAGAAACACTATATCCACAGCCATTCCTCTGTCAAGGCTTCTACTCACCTCTTCATAAAAGCAAATTAGATTGGTTTGACAACTTCTATCCTTAGTAAACCCATGCTGGTTATCACTTATAATATAATTATCCCCTATGTATTCCTGTATGTAATCCCGTATAAGTCCTTCAAACAATTTACCCACAATGCACGTTAAACTTACCGGTCTATAGTTTCCTGGGGAAGACCTAGAGCCCTTTTTGAAGATTGGCACCACATTCGCCTTGCGCCAGTCCCTTGGCACAATACCAGACACCAGAGAATCTCTAAATATCATGAACAGGGGTACAGATATTACTGAACTTACCTCTCTAAGAACTCTTGGGTGTAGTCCATCCGGCCCTGGGGATTTGCTTACATTTATATCACTTAACTTACCTTGTACCATCTCTACATTAAGCCAGTTCAGTACATTACATGATGTGTTACCAGCACTGACCTGGCCAATGTCAGCTCCTTCTTCCATAGTGTATACAGAACTAAAGAACCCATTCAGTAGCTCCGCCTTCTCTTGATCGCCTGTGACAACCTCCCCATTATCATTATTAAGGGGTCCTACATGCTCTGTCCTTGTTTTTTTTGCATTTATATATCTAAAAAAATATTTAGGATTAGTTTTGCTTTCTTTGGCCACCTGTCTCTCGTTTTGAATTTTTGCTGTTTTTATTACATTTTTACAGATTTTATTAAGCTCCTTGTACTGTTTAAATGTTATAGCTGACCCATCAGATTTGTATTTTTTGAAGGCAATTTTTTTGTTGTTTATTGCTCTTTTAACATCATGTGTCAGCCATGTAGGATTTAGTTTTAATCGTTTATATTTGTTCCCCTTTGGTATATATTTAGCTGTATAGTTATTTAGAGTTGATTTAAAGATGTCCCATTTACCTTCTGTATCAGTATTTAACAACACCTCCCCCCAGTCTATGTCCTGTAGTGCAGCCCTCAGCCCAGGGAAGTTTGCCTTTTTAAAGTTATATGTTTTTGCCTTCCCCGCCTGTCTTTGTTTTCTACATTTTAAGTCAAAAGTAACTATATTGTGGTCGCTATTACCAAGGTTTTCCCGCACAGTTACATTACCAACCAGCCAGGGGCGGACACAGACAGCAGAAGGCCCCTGTGCAAAGAATGTGCCTGCCCCCCCCCCCCCCCCCAGGCACTGTGCCCCCTCATGTACCTAGACCCCACCGGAGTGCCTCCACTTATCCCGCCCGTGTAGTGTCGCCACTTGCCTTGTCCACCACAGGTGGATGGAACGGCTCCTGAGGTGGGCTCCGGGTGGCCCCTGTCCCTCTCAGTGTGCGGACCAGGCCCCATGAGTACTCCCCCGGGTCAGCCTGACCCGTATCTAGCTGGGAGGCAGAGGGCAGTGCTCCCCTTTACACTCACACCCCTTGACTTAGCACGACACCCCTTGGCACCCCCTGGTTCCTTGGCTCCTTAGTAATAGAAGTGACTTACAGGCAGGGCCAGACTGGGACGAAAAATAGGCCCAGGCATTTTAAAATAAACAGCCCATTTTTATAGTGGGGGTCTGACTCATGGGACCCCCACCAATCACCTTGGTTCAAGTGGCTCCCCAGATGTTGGAAATCTGCAACTCCCATCATGTCTGAAGTGACTACAGCTGATGGGACAGTCAGGAGACTACACAATGATATCAGTGACTACAGCTCTGATGGGACAGTTAGGAGAATACACAATGATATCACTGACCTGAGTGACGTCTTCTCTGTTGTCTTTACTTTTCTTCTTCATCTGGTCCAGACACCGGGATTTCTTCCATCTTCTCTGCAGAGTCTGACACCTGGACATCATTGGTTCCTTAATTTGTCAGTAGATCCTCATCCTCTGTATGATGACAATAATCATTATAACCTTGCCAAATACTGTACCCATGAATATAATACTGCCAACCACTGTACCCCCTGAATACTGCCAACCACTGTACCCCTGAATATAATACTGCCAACCACTGTACTCCATTAATATAATACTGCCAATCACTGTACTCCATTAATACTGCCAACCACTGTACCAACCACTGAATCATCCCATACACCCCACGCACTCCATCCTCAGTCTCATCACCCCATATACCCCACGCACCCCATCCTCAGTCTCCTCATCACCCCATACACCCCATCCTCAGTCTCCTCATCACCCCATGCACTCCATCCTCAGTCTCCTCATCACCCCATGCACTCCATCCTCAGTCTCCTCATCACCCCATACACCCCATGCACTCCATCCTCAGTCTCCTCATCACCCCATGCACTCCATCCTCAGTCTCCTCAACACCCCCATACACCCCACGCACTCCATCCTCAGTCTCCTCATCACCCCATATACCTTAAGCACCTCATCATTATTACACAGCTGACACCCCCCCCCCCCGGTCCTTCTCATCAGGGCTGCCGTCAGAAATTTTGGGGCCCCTTACACAGGTCAAGGCCCCCTTCAACCCCTCCCCGCCCCCAGGTAATTTTTAGATTGCATATACTTACCAATGTTGTGCCATAGCACAGAATTTGTTATTGGCGCTACCTTACTACAGGCTGTTGAAGCTTTCTGCCCTAACGGAGCACAGATCAGACGAGCCAGAGGCAGATAGGTACCCTCCGCTGAGTTGATCGGGACACCACAATTTTGCTGTGGTCCTGATCAGCTCCTCTGGGCTATCTGGCAACCTATTTTCATACTTTTAGATGCTGCAATGAACTTTGATTGTGGCATCTAATGTGGTTAATGCTGGACATCACCCTGATTGGTGAACTCTGGCATTAGCCACATGTCCCAGCTCTAACCAACCGGTTATGAAGCATAGAACTGGAGGGGGGCAGGACGTACATTTACACCCTGCAACCTTAAGGAAATACACATATACAGCCTCATATGTGTACACAGCCTCTATATACTCATACACAGCGCCAATACACACATATAGTCATGGCCGTAAATGTTGGCACCCCTGAAATTTTTCTATAAAATTCTCATAGAAAAGGATTGCAGTAACACATGTTTTACTATACACATGTTTATTCCCTTTGTGTGTATTGGAACTAACCCCCCAAAAAGGGAGGAAAAAAGCAAATTGGACATAATGTCACACCAAACTCCAAAAATGGTCTGGACAAAATTATTGGCACCCTTTCAAAATTGTGGATAAATAAGATTGTTTCAAGCATGTGATGTTCCTTTAAACTCACCTGGGGCAAGTAACAGGTGTGGGCAATATCAAAATCACACCTGAAAGCAGATAAAAAGGAGAGAAGTTCACTTAGTCTTGGCATTGGGTGTCTGTGTGTGCCACACTAAGCATGGACAACAGAAAGAGGAGAAGAGAACTGTCTGAGGACTTGAGAACCAAAATTGTGGAAAAATATCAACAATTTCAAGGTTACAAGTCCATCTCCAGAGATCTAGATTTGCCTTTGTCCACAGTGCGCAACATTATCAAGAAGTTTACAACCCATGGCACTGTAGATAATCTCCCTGGGCATGGATGGAAGAGAAAAATTAATTAAAGGTGTAAACGCAGGATAGTCCTGATGGTGGATAAGCATCCCCAAACAAGTTCCAAAGATATTCAAGCTGTCCTGCAGGCTCAGGGAGCATCAGAGTCAGCATGAACTATCAGTCGACATTTAAATGAAATGAAACGCTATGGAGGGGACCCAGGAGGACCACACTGCTGACACTGAGACATAAAAAAGCAAGACTACATTTTGCCAAAATGAACTTGATTAACCAAAATCCTTCTGGGAAAACGTTTTGTGGACAGATGAGACCAAGATAGAGCTTTTTGGTAAAGCCAATCATTCTACTGTTTACCGAAAACGGAATGAGGCCTACAAAGAAAAGAACACAGTACCTACAGTGAAATATGGTGGAAGTCAATGATATTTTGGGGTTGTTTTGCTGCCTCTTGCACTGGGTGCTTTGAATGTGTACAAGACATCATGAAATCTGAGGATTACCAACGGATTTTGGGTCGCAATGTACAGCCCAGTGTCAGAAAGCTGGGTTTGCGTTCGAAATCTTGAGTCTTTCAGCAGGACAATGACCCCAAACATACGTCAAAAAGCCCCCAGAAATGGATGGCAACAAAGCGCTGGAGAGTTCTGAAGTGGCAGCAATGAGTCCAGATCTAAATCCCATTGATCACCTGTGGAGAGATCCTTAAATTACTGTTGGGAAAAGGCGCCTTCCAATAAGAGACCTGGAGCAGTTTGCAAAGGAAGAGTGGTCCAACATTCCGGATAAGAGGTGTAAGAAGCTTATTGATGGTTATAGATAGCGACTTATTTCAGTTATTTTTTTCCAAAGGGTGTGCAACCAAATATTAAGTTAAGGGTGCCAATAATTTTGTCCAGACCATTTTTAGAGTTTGGTGACATTATGTCCAATTTGCTTTTTTTCCTCCCTTTTTTGGTTTAGTTCCAATACACACAAAGGGAATACACATGTGTATAACAAAACATGTGTTACTGCAATCCTTTTCTGTGAGAAATACTTCTTTTTCTTGAAAAATTTCAGGGGGCCAACATTTACCATTATGACTGTATATGGCACTGAATACATAATCTGAGACTTTAAAACCTCACTTTTAATACTTCTTCTAAAAACCATATATCAAAAAAGAAAGTGAATAGAACTGTATTTATACATATCTGCAGCTATTTCCGGCCACCATCTTAGTAGCCATATTAATACTTGCTGCCTGTTCACACCGACCATATATGAACACTTGCCTGAGTGAACATCCAATTTTCAACATCAATGTGTTAGTCTTATATACAATCATGTGTTCCATGTCCCTCGCAGGAATCCTTATCAGCTATTTTATGTATTTGCATGTATTCAGAATTAGTAGTGTTAGTTTTGTAGTCATTATTAGTATATTATTGAGAGTTTTAGCGCACTCCGAAACATCAATGTATAAATCCTCTCTCTGGCAGACCACATTCTCAGTCTCTTACTGGATGCTATCAAATGAATGGCATTAACCCATACAGTGCATACAACATAACTGTTCTTAGGACATCTTCATATCTGCAGGTACTATTAGTTACCCAATGCCCACATTCTAAGATTAGTCACATGAAGTAAACAAACAATCCTCCACATTAGTGTGAAACAAAAGCTGTTATCCTGATTTTGCTTCCTAATTGGCTTTTCCTTTTTCTTTTAGACTCTATACGTTTCCGGCTGTCCTGTCATCAGGAATTGATGTGACAGTATTTACAGTCATAAATATGTGGCTTCGCGTGTATATGACACGACGATGATGGCGGCCATAACACATACACACACACTACCCCTATATACACACACACATGGCCATCATACACAGCTTCTATATGCACATACACTGCCGCTATATACACACATGCATCATAAATATATACACTGCCTCTATATACACACAGCCATCATACACACATACACAGCTGCTATATGCAAACACTGCCCCTTTATACACACATTGCCATCATACACATACACAGCTTCTATATGCATATACACTGCCACTATATAGACACACACTGCCATCATACACACATATCAGCCGCTATACACAAACACTGCCACTATATACACACACTGCCATCATACACACATATACAGCCACTATACACAAACACTGACACTATATAGACACACACTGCCATCATACACACATATCAGCCACTATACACAAACACTGCCACTATATACACACACTGCCATCATACACACATATACAGCCACTATACACAAACACTGACACTATATAGACACACACTGCCATCATACACACATATACAGCCACTATATACACATACACTGACAC
The DNA here is from genome assembly GCF_029499605.1 of Hyla sarda. NCBI lineage: Eukaryota > Metazoa > Chordata > Amphibia > Anura > Hylidae > Hyla > Hyla sarda. Next base: position 121,843 of record NW_026607613.1, read on the forward strand.
TATATAGACACACACTGCCATCATACACACATATCAGCCACTATACACATACACTGCCACTATATACACACACTGCCATCATACACACATATACAGCCACTATACACAAACACTGACACTATATAGACACACACTGCCATCATACACACATATATAGCCACTATATACACATACACTGCCACTATATAGACACACACTGCCATCATACACACATATACAGCCACTATACACAAACACTGACACTATATAGACACACACTGCCATCATACACACATATCAGCCACTATACACAAACACTGCCACTATATACACACACTGCCATCATACACACATATACAGCCACTATACACAAACACTGACACTATATAGACACACACTGCCATCATACACACATATACAGCCACTATATACACATACACTGCCACTATATAGACACACACTGCCATCATACACACATATCAGCCACTATACACAAACACTGCCACTATATACACACACTGCCATCATACACACATATATAGCCACTATACACATACACTGACACTATATAGACACACACTGCCATCATACACACATATACAGCCACTATACACAAACACTGACACTATATAGACACACACTGCCATCATACACACATATATAGCCACTATATACACATACACTGCCACTATTTAGACACACACTGCCATCATACACACATATACAGCCACTATACACATACACTGCCACTATATAGACACACACTGCCATCATACACACATATATAGCCACTATATACACATACACTGCCACTATATAGACACACACTGCCATCATACACACATATACAGCCACTATATACACATACACTGCCACTATATAGACACACACTGCCATCATACACACATATCAGCCACTATACACAAACACTGCCACTATATAGACACACACTGCCATCATACACACATATATAGCCACTATATACACATACACTGCCACTATATAGACACACACTGCCATCATACACACATATACAGCCACTATATACACATACACTGCCACTATATAGACACACACTGCCATCATACAAACATATACAGCCACTATATACACATACACTGCCACTATATATACACACACTGCCCCTTTATACACACATGGCCATCATACACAAACACAGCTTCTATATGCATATACACTGCCACTATATAGACACACACTGCCATCATACACACATGGCCATAAATAAATACACTGCCTCTATATACACACATGGCCATCATACACATACACAGCTTCTATATACACATACACAGCTTCTATATACACATACACAGCTTCAATATACACATACACAGCTTCTATATACACATACACAGCTGCTTTATACACACACTGCCCCTTTATACACACACAGCCATCACACACACATACTCTGCCCCCATATACACACACACACAGCCATCATACACTGCCCCCATACATACATACACACACACGCAGCCATCATACACTGCCCCCATACACACACACAGCCATCATACACTGCCCCCATACATACATACACACACACACACAGCCATCATACACTGCCCCCATACACACACATACACACACACAGCCAACATACACTGCCCCCATACACACACACACACACACACAGCCATCATACACTGCCCCCATACACACATGCACTGCCCCAATATATACATACACACACACACAACCATCATACACTGCCGCCATACACACACACACACAGCCATCATACACTGCCCCCATACACACATGCACTGCCCCCATACATACATACACACACACACAGCCATCATACACTGCCCCCATACACACACACACACAGCCATCATCCACTGCCCCCATACACACACACACACAGCCATCATACACTGCCCCCATACACACACACACACAGCCATCATACACTGCCCCCATACACACATGCACTGCCCCCATACATACATACACACACACACAGCCATCATATACTGCCCCCATACACACACACACACACACAGCCATCATACACTGCCCCCATACACACATGCACTGCCCCCATACATACATACACACACACACAGCCATCATACACTGCCCCCATACACACACACAAACACACACACACACAGCCATCATACACTGCCCCCATACACACATGCACTGCACACACACACACACACACACACACATCATACACTGCCCCCATACAAGTAAGTACCTGTGTGCAGTGTAGTCTGCTGCTCCGCTCCTCTATTGCAGGCAGTGGGCAGGAAGAGGAGGGACACATGAGGTGACATCACTGGCCAGCTGCTACTATCAGGCCCTGCTGGTAACTGAGAGCCGCGCACAGGCATGTCTCATACCAACTGCAGCCCCTGACATTATAAAGTGAAAGAGTTCTGCCCTCCGGACGGCGCACCCTCTTGCTTCAGCCCCCGCTGGCCAGTCTGGGCAACAGACAGGGCAGGGCTGGAACATAAGAAAAAAGAATGTGATGTAGTCAGTCAGTGTATAGTGATGCCCCCCCCCAGCTGTCAGTGAGTGACAGTCACTCACTGACTCGCAAGAAAGAGTGTTGGGGCCAGTAGGGCCTCCCTGAGGGTCCGGGCCCCTTACTGGGGTACCGGTTGTACCCCCCTGATGGCGTCCCTGCCTGTCCGTCTCGCCCGGCCGGTTTAAAGGTAAAGGACTGCTGTCAGCGGCAGGTCCGGGACCTGTTGCTGCAGCATTTAGCATGAAGTACTGGCAGGGGGCCCTGCAGGGGCCCAGACTGTGAGGCCCAGGCTGTGACCTGGGCCACTAGGTGGGCCCCCTAACACGCTGGGCCCCTGTGCAGCCGAACCGGCTGAACAAGTGATATGTCCGCCCCTGCAACCAGCTCTGCGATGTTGGAAATGATCAGATCCAACAAGGCATCACTTCTTGTTGGGTCCTCCACAAACTGGCCCATAAAATTATCCTGCAATAAATTTAGGAATTGTCGCCCCTTTGTAGTTTTAGCCAACCCCGGACCCCAGTCTATATCTGGATAGTTAAAATCTCCGATTATTACCACTGTACCTGCCCGAGCGGCCTTCTCTATTTGTTTATGAAGCCGAATTTCTATCTCTTCAGTGATATTAGGGGGTCTGTAGATTACCCCAAATATTATTTTTTCAGTATTTCCCTCCTTTTGTAATTCTACCCACAGTGATTCCACCTCCTCAAAATCATCACACACTATGGCATCGTTCACACTGACTTTCATACCACTTCTTACATACAGACAGACTCCACCACCTTTTCTGTTCATTCTATCCTTGCATCGCCGCAGCCTCCGGACGGGTAAGTGGACGTCGGCGCCCGGTCCCCAACGTCGCCGCAGCCTCCGGATGGGTAAGTGGACGTCGGCGCCCGATCCCCTTCGGTTCCCCATTCTGCCCCGCCTATTGTGGGTGGGCAGGACGGGGAAAACAAAAGTTAACCCCCCCCGCCCTCGGTCTGCTATTGGTGGCCACCTCTGACGATCAATAGCAGACCAATAGCAGGGATAGGAGAGGTGGCAACCCTGCCACCCCACTCCTATGCCTACAGGGGGATCGTGGGTGTCTTAGACAACCGCAATCCCCCTTCTATTCCGGGTCACCGGGTCACAATAGATCCGTATGACCCGGAATCGGCGCAAATCGCAAGTGTGAATTCACTTGCAATTTGCGCCGATCGCCGATGGGGGGGTCTGATGACCCCCCTGGGCATTTGCGCAGGGTGCCTGCTGATTGATATCAGCAGTCACCCCGGCCCGGTCCCTGCCCAGCGCGCGGCGGAGAATGAAATTCCCTCGGGCGTATGGATACGCCCTGGGTCCTTAACCCCTTAAGGACCGAGCCCTTTTTCACCTTAAGGACAATAGACCCGTATGACCAGGAATAGGCGCAAATCGCAAGTGTGAATTCACTTGTGATTTGCGCCGATCGCCGATGGGGGGGGGGGATCTGATGACCCCCCTTGGCATTTGCGCGGGGTGCCTGCTGATTGATATCAGCAGTCACCCCGGCCCGGTCCCCGCCCGGCGCGCGGCGGGGACTGAAATTCCCACGGGCGTATGGATACGCCCTTGGTCCTTAAGAACCAGGACGTCAAAGCGTATCCATACGCCCTAGGTCCTTAAGTGGTTAAACACTAACCTTGAGGTTGGGGAAATTTGCCAGATTTGTAAATTATTTCTATTTAAAAATCTTAATCCTTCCAATACTTATCAGCCGCTGTATTCTACAGAGGAAGTTATTTTCTTTTTGGATTTCTTTCCAGTCTGACCACATTGCTCTCTGCTGACACCTCTGTCCATGTCAGGAACTGTCCGGAGTAGGAGACGTTTACTATGGAGATTTGCTCCTACTCACAGAGAGCACTGTAGTCAGACCGAAAAGAACTATACAACTTCCTTTGTAGCATACGACAGCTGATAAGTACTGTAAGGATTAAGATTTTTAAGAAGTAATTTACAAATCTGTTTAACTTTCTGGCACCAGTTGATTAAAAAAATAAATAAAAATGTTTTCCCCCGGAGTACCCCTTTAACGTAACACCTGTAAATTCTGCACTACGAATATCAGCAGCCACTGAAGAGAGAGGTCATCCAACAACTGAAGTCCCCAAAAATCTGCCACTAAATCCCTCAAGCAACCATTCAGCCCCAGTCCAGAACCATCTGACCGGACCACAGGGACCAGTGTGGAGGAGAACAGGGTCCAGGCTGTAAAATAGAAGAACACCGGAGCAGCCAGATACACTGACTCTAAGGCTGAGCCTCATACTTCTACCGAAGCTGCAGAGTTATAGGGGAACTGTAAAAATGAAAGTACTACAACCCAACTACAAGAAAAATAAAAGAAGTGATCTGATTGGTTGCTAAGAGCAACTGGACAACATTTCCTCTCCACAGGTACATTTCCCCGATTGTCTTCATATTTAGGATGAGAATCTACTGACAAAGTGAGTAGCCAACCATTTCTGGGCATAAAACTCTGTAAGAGACAGCAGTCTGGGGGCGTCTGTGGTGGACATGAAGGAAGGGGGGGGTCCAGGGAAATTGAGATTTGACGTCTGCAGCGAGCGCTTCTCACTGAGCGACGGGTCTCATCCCAGGTATTGCAGGGGGACCCCCCACGATCAGCTACTTATCCCATAACCCATGGATAGGGGATAAGTTAATTTTTGTCATAGTTCTCCTTTAATTGGCCAGAACACACCCAAAATCGGTCCCAGCCAAACATTGCTTTGTCTCCTGTCATTTCTCCCAGCTGTTTTTTGTCTACCTGCTTGTAAGGCATGCCTACACTCTCTAATTCCTTAAAGTGGTACTCCGCCCCTAGATATCTTATCCCCTACCTTAAGGATAGGACAAAAGATGACTGATCACTGGGACCCCCGCGATCTTCATGCAGCACCCGGCGTTCCAAATAATATATTTAGAACTCTGGGTTCTCGTGGTGCGGGTCGTGACCTCACGCCACACCCTTTCCATTTATGTCTATGGGAGGTGGTGTGATGTCACAAGAAGGTGTGACATGATGTCACGAATCCCACCACAGGAACCAGTGATCTAAACATACTATTAAGAATTTTGGTTGCTGCATGGAGATTGCTGGGGTCCCAGCAGCAGGATCCCCATGATCAGACATCTTATCCCCTATCCTTTACATAGGGGATAAGATATCTAGAGGCGGAGTACCCCTTTAAGGGACAGTTCATGTACCCAAAAGTTGATCCTTTGCAACCGTATGACCCCTAGCAAGTTCCCTGCATGAGTCCCATTCATCAGAAAAAGGCTTGTGCATGGAACTTGCTGGGTGTTCTACGTTTGCCTCATAAACTGCACCACCCAGCACCAGTTGCCTCTCTCCGCACCGCATTATGCAGATCGTGCAGGAGAGCAGCTTTGGTCATCCATGTTTTGCTAACTCTATTTTCACACACAGAAATAAATAAATGAGTCGAACAAGTCAAAGAACAGTTTAAATAGAGGGGAACTTTATTTATTATTTATTAAAATGTTTGTGTAGGGGACTTTTTGTAACCTCCCATCACTCACAAAGAGCGTACAGTAACTAATACTCAGGACAGGAAAAACCTCCAGAGGGGAGGAAACCTGTAGGGAATCCATGGCTACTGTATGGCCCTTCCTCTGGGCATACTAAAGGAGGTTACCTCTAGAATTTGGGCAAATGTTTCTGTGTATGTGCATGATTCCTAGGCCTGTGCCTTCATCCAACGTCTTGCTGTAGGTCCCGAAATGCTACTCCATGTCCTGGAAATAGTGCATCTAAGATAGGGGACAAAAAAGATAGATTATTTACATGTTTATCATAGAAATGCACATGGAACTGCACTAAAGACCTTTTGGACAAAACAATGTAACACTTACCAGTCACAGTCATGTGCATGACTTTGCATTCCCGTGTCCCTACACAGTGTCCAGCACCGGCCCCTCACTGATGAACAGGACCAGTGTTATTTCTGGGGCTATGCCTTCATCCAACGTCTTGCTGTAGGTCCGGAAATGCTACTCCATGTCCTGGAAATAGTGCATCTAAGATAGGGGACAAAAAAGATAGATTATTTACATGTTTATCATAGAAATACACATGGAACTGCACTAAAGATCTTTTGGACACAACAATGTAACACTTACCAGTCACAGTCATGTGTATGACTTTGCATTCCCGCGTCCCTACACAGTGTCCAGCACCGGCCCCTCACTGATGGAGAATGAACAGGAGCCGTGTTATTTCTGCTCAGTGCTGCTCTTTGGTGGACAATGGTTATGACATCACATGTGTGACACGCTGTTACCTCCTGGGAGTTCTATTTCAGTAGTGCTGCTCTCTGATTGGCTGAAAATCAAAAAAGCTTTCTAGTACATTCTGTATGACTGTTATCTAAGGTTTTTGACAATTTTTATTAAAATGGCGCTACTCCCTGTGGGTGCGTTATATTTGTTTCTCCTAACCAGATATTCTGTATAAGTAATATCATTTGGTGGCCCCAACAGCCTGGGCCCATGGGTTTCTTACATAGATCAATGCTACTCCGGTAGGCTCAATGAGCAGCGCTGGCCGCCGGGACGTCTGACGAATGATGTCCCTGATGTTGCGGTCTGGAGCGAAGGATGTCACTAGTCAGACGTCCCATCAGCCATTGATTTAAAGTGGTCGTGGCTCCTGCTGCCAGTTCAAGATCAGACACCATGGCCCTAGATTGACATACTGCAACACCGATCCCCTGTGGCTGCCCACCTGTTGCAAAACTACAACTCTCAGCCTTCGGCTGTCAGGGCATGCTGGGAGCAGGGGCGGATCCAGAGTCGCGTCTCGGGAGAGGCGCTATTAGAGCATTTTGTGTTGGCGGACAGAAGATTACGGAACTTACAATATTATTAAATGTATCATACAGTCCTAACCTTGTTTAAGACTCTTAGGCCGTGCTCATATGTCAGAATAATAATCAAATATACCAATTGCCACAGAATGGGAAAGTGCTAAGGCTCTATAGTGAGGAGAATACGCAGTGATATCAGTGACTACAGGTGACGTCTTATCATTGTGTATTCTCCTCACTATAGAGAAGACTTCACCTGTAATCACTGATATCATTGTGTATTCTCCTCACTATAGAGATCAGTGATTACAGGTGACGTCTTCTCTATAGTGAGGAGAATACACTATGATATCAGTGATTACAGGTGACGTCTTCTCTATAGTCTTTCCTTATCTAATTCAGATGGTAAATACCGCCAGGATTTGTTCCAGCTAAATCTTCTCTCTGCAGAACTTGATGCCCAGACGTCTCCTCACTATGCCAACGCATTCTGATCCTCTATATGAAAACAATAATTATTATAATACTGCCAAACACTGTATTCTTTGAATATAATACTGGCACACACCCTCCTAATATAATTCTGACATACTGTACCCCCTGAATATACAACACACTGTACCCTCTGAATATAATACCACCATACACTGTACCCTCTGAATATAATACTACCACACACTGTGCCCTCTAAATGTAATACTACCAAACACTGCACCCTCTGAATATAATACTATCACACGCTGCACCCTCTAAATATAATACTATCACACACTGTACCCACTGAATATAATACTAACACACACTGTGCCCTCTAAATCTAATACTACCACACAGTGCATTCTCTGAATATAACTTGCTGTGCTGTAACTACCCTCTGAGTAAAATGACGTAATGTATTGTGGCCCCTAAAAAACGTACCACCCCAGAAATTCCTCACAATATACACTATACTTCTGAAAGGCAAAACACTCTGTGCCTTCACATATAGTGATAATGCCCCATCTTGTGCCCCTACATATAATATGACCCGTCCTGTTCCCCCACATAATAATGCCCTCTGTGCTGTGCCCCTCACATAGAATGCTCCTATCATGTGCCCCACACATTTAATGCCCCCTGTGCTGTGCCCTTCACATATAATGCCCCCATTCTTTGCCCCTCACATATAATGCATCCATCATGCGCCCCTCATATATAAAGCCCCCATCATGCGTCCCGCACATATAATGCCCTTATCATGCGCCCCTCACATATAATGCCCCCTGTGCTGTGCCCTTCACATATAAAGCCCCATGTCCTGTCCACTCAGGGGGCATTATATGTGAGGGGCACAGCACAGGGGGCAATATATGTGAGGGGAACAGCACAGGGGGCAATATATGTGAGGGGAACAGCACAGGGGGCAATATATGTGAGGGGCACAGCACAGGGGGCATTATAAGTGTGGGGTACATAACAGGGGGCATTATATCATATAATGCCCCCCTGTGCTGTGCCCCACACATATAATGCCCCCTGTGCTGTGCCCCACACATATAATTTATATGTGTGGCACAGCACAGGGGGCATTATATGTGAGGGGCACAGCACAGGGGGCATTATATGTGAGGGGCACAGCACAGGGGGCATTATATGTGAGGGGCACAGCACAAGGGGGCATTATATCATATAATGCCCCCCTGTGCTGTGCCCCACACATATAATGCCCCCTCTGCTGTGTGCCCCACACATATAATTTATATGTGTGGCACGGCACAGGGGGCATTAGGTGAGAGGCACAGCACAGGGGGCATTATATGATATAATGCCCCCTTGTCCTGTGCCCCTCACATATAATTCCCCCTGTGCTGTGCCCCTCACATATAATGTCCCCTGTGTTGTGCCCCTCACATAATGCCCCCTGTGCTGTGCCACACATATAAATTATATGTGTGGGGCACACAGCACAGGGGGCATTATATGTGAAGGGCACAGGACAGGGGGCATTATGTGAGGGGCACAGCACAGGGGGCATTATATGTGAAGGGCACAGGACAGGGGGCCCCCCTGTCATGTGCTCTTCACATATAATGCCCCCTGTGCTTTGCCCTGCAGACCAGGGACGTGCACAGACATTTTGAAGGGCAGGGGCTCAAGTAAAAAAGAGGGCACTTTTCATAATTTAAAAAACATCTGCCAGACTTAATGGGCAGATGTGCTGCGGCCCAGGGACACAGTGGACTCCCGCCAGGCTTTCTCGACATTCTTAGCCCCCATAAAAGTTGGTGTTTTTGTAAAATCGAGTCAAGAACAGTTTCTATGAAGGTCTGCCATGTGTATATACACTTTGGCTGTGCTGTCATTCTTATTTACCGAAAAGATATGACAGCTGCCCTATAATATACTGTATTATAGAGGAGATTTATCAAACCTGTGCAGAGAAAGAGCGGTGCAGTCGCCCATAGCAACCAATCAGATCATTTTGCGGAAGGATTTTCCTCTGCAAAGGTTTTAATAAATCTCCCCCTATATGCCCCCACCTGAGCTCTATATGACAGAACCCAGCACCCATCACCAATCACCCATCCCCAATCACCCAGCACCAATCACCCAGCACCAATCACCCAGCACCCATCCCCAATCACCTAGCACCAATCACCCAGCACCCATCCCCAATCACCTAGCACCAATCACCCAGCACCCATCACCAATCACCCAGCACCAATCACCCAGCACCCATCACCCATCCCCAATCACCCAGCACCAATCACCAATAACCCAGCACCCATCACCCATCCCCAATCATCTAGCACCAATCACCCAGCACCCATCCCCAATCACCCATCACCCATCCCCAATCACCCAGCACCCATCACCCATCCCCAATCATACAGCACCAATCACCCAGCACCAATCACCCAGCACCAATCACCCAGCACCAATCACTCAGCACCCATTACCCAGCACCCATTACCCAGCACCAATCACCCAGCACCAATCACCCAGCACAAATCACCCAGCACCAATCACCCAGCACCAATCACCCAGCACCAATCACCCAGCACCAATCACCAATCACCCACCTTATGCAGGAATCTCCACACAGCTCTGGTTCTTACACTGAAGAGATGGACACCACACTAATATATGCTTACAGTCTACAATATACTAGAGTTGGCAAAAAAAAATAATTATAAATATACAAAGATGGCGAGGAATAGCACAGCATACAGAATGGAGGCAGGGAAGCTCCGCCTCCATTGCGCACAAGACTGACTTCGCATACTAGCAATGTGGGGCAATACCTAGAAAATGGAAAGACCAATTTTTGTATACTGCACTGTAACCTAGTATATTGGGTTTAGTGCGAGTAAACAGCCTGTCAGTTTCCCTTTAATTATATACCGTACCTCCCCTTAATTCCCTATATACTGTGCCACCATTGATCTATTAATTCCCTATATACTGTGCCACTATTAATGAACTATATACTGTGCCACCATTCATCTATTAATTCCCTATATACTGTGCCACCATTAATGAACTATATACTGTGCCACCATTCATCTATTAATTCCCTATATACTGTGCCATCATTCATCTATTAATTCCATATATACTGTGCCACTATTAATTAACTATATACTGTGCCACCATTCATCTATTAATTCCCTATATACTGTGCCACTATTAATTAACTATATACTGTGCCACTATTAATGAACTATATACTGTGCCACCATTCATCTATTAATTCCCTATATACTGTGCCACCATTCATCTATCAATTCCCTATATACTGTGCCACCATTCATCTATTAATTCCCTATATACTTTGCCACTATTAATGAACTATATACTGTGCCACTATTAATGAACTATATACTGTGCCACTATTAATGAACTATATACTGTGCCACCATTCATCTATTAATTCCCTATATACTGTGCCACCATTCATCTATTAATTCCCTATATACTGTGCCACCATTAATGAACTATATACTGTGCCACCATTCATCTATTAATTCCCTATATACTGTGCCACCATTAATGAACTATATACTGTGCCACCATTCATCTATTAATTCCCTATATACTGTGCCACCATTAATGAACTATATACTGTGCCACTATTATTTAACTATACTGTGCCACCACTAAGGGTGCATTCACACGTGCGTATTTTCTGCTGCAGATCTGCTGCAGATTTGCTTTAGCAGATTTCTCTTCCCATTGTCAATGAGAAGCAAAATCTGCAGCAAAAATAGGCACACTTGAACGCACCCTAAGGATCTACACACAGTGCCAGCATACATAAAAATATAATGTTCCAATATAATGAAATATATGCTGTGCTTCCATAAATTCCCTATATACTGTGCTTACATTCCTCTATTAATTTCCTAATAATGTGCTTCATACAATAAATACAAGCACATAACATAAAGGCACATACAGTACATAGGTAATATACACACATACAGTACATAGGTAATATACACACATACAGTACATGGGTAATATACACACATACAGTATATAGGTAATATACACACATACAGTGCATAGGTAATATACACACATACAGTGCATAGGTAATATACACACATACAGTGCATAGGTAATATACACACATACAGTGCATAGGTAATATACACACATACAGTACATAGGTAATATACACACATACAATACATAGGTAATATACACACATACAGTACATAGGTAATATACACACATACAGTACATAGGTAATATACACACATACAGTACATAGGTAATATACACACATACAGTGCATAGGTAATATACACACATACAGTACATAGGTAATATACACACATACAGTACATAGGTAATATACACACATACAGTACATAGGTAATATACACACATACAGTACATAGGTAATATACACACATACAGTACATAGGTAATATACACACATACAGTATATAGGTAATATACACACATACAGTACATAGGTAATATACACACATACAGTACATAGGTAATATACACACATGCAGTACATAGGTAATATACACACATACAGTACATAGGTAATATACACACATACAGTACATAGGTAATATACACACATACAGTACATAGGTAATATACACACATACAGTACATAGGTAATATACACACATACAGTACATAGGTAATATACACACATACAGTACATAGGTAATATACACACATACAGTACATAGGTAATATATACACATACAGTACATAGGTCATATACACACATACAGTACATAGGTAATATACACACATACAGTACATAGGTAATATACACACATACAGTGCATAGGTAATATACACACATACAGTATATAGGTAATATACACACATACAGTACATAGGTAATATACACACATACAGTACATAGGTAATATACACACATACAGTACATAGGTAATATACACACATGCAGTACATAGGTAATATACACACATACAGTACATAGGTAATATACACACATACAGTACATAGGTAATATATACACATACATAGAGACACTGACACATACATACAACATGGAATATATACTAAAAGATATAGCCAATAGGCACATCATACATACAGGTACACACATACAATCACTCACAGATATACACACACATACATAGATTTACTTGCTCATATATATATATATATATATATATATATATATATATATATACACACACACACACACTTATATACATACATACATACACATACACAGACAGATTCACTTGCTCACATATATATATATACACACACATACATACACACATATATACACACACACATATATACATACACACATATATACATGCACACACATACATACACATATACACACACATACATACATACACACACATACACACATATATACATACACACATACATATATACATACATATACATACACACACACACATATACACACATACATACATACATACATACATACATACACACACACACACACACATATATACATACATACACACACATACACACATATATACATACACACATATACACATACATACACACATATATACATCTTCCAGCTTGTGTGGTGTAAAGAAGGCTCTAATACTACTATGTGAGACTGGCGTGCGAATGTTCGCATATGCGAAAATATGCATATGCTAATTTTCGCATATACGAATTTTCGCTTATGCTGATTTTTGTATATGCTAATTTTCGCATATGTTAATTTTCGCGCACACGAATATTCGCATATGCGAAAATAAAACAAGAATATTACGAATATGCGAATATTCGCAAATATTACGAATATTCGTCCATATATTCGCGAATATTCGCGAATTCGAATATGGCCTATGCCGCTCAACACTAATACACATACATACACACATAGATTCACTTGCTCACATATATACATACACACACACTGACATACAATCACTCACATATATACATACACACACACTGACATACAATCACTCACATATATACATATACACACACTGACATACAATCACTCACATATATACATATACACACACTGACATACAATCACTCACATATATACATATACACACTGACATACAATCACTCACATATATACATACACACACTGACATACAATCACTCACATATATACATATACACACACTGACATACAATCACTCACATATATACATACACACACTGACATACAATCACTCACATATATACATACACACACACTGACATACAATCACTCACATATATACATACACACACACTGACATACAATCACTCACATATATACATACACACACACTGACATACAATCACTCACATATATACATATACACACACTGACATACAATCACTCACATATATACATATACACACTGACATACAATCACTCACATATATACATACACACACTGACATACAATCACTCACATATATACATATACACACACTGACATACAATCACTCACATATATACATATACACACTGACATACAATCACTCACATATATACATACACACACACACACTGACATACAATCACTCACATATATACATACACACACTGACATACAATCACTCACATATATACATATCCACACACTGACATACAATCACTCACATATATACATATACACACACTGACATACAATCACTCACATATATACATACACACACACTGACATACAATCACTCACATATATACATATACACACACTGACATACAATCACTCACATATATATACATACACACACTGACATACAATCACTCACATATATACACACACACACACTGACATACAATCACTCACATATATACATATACACACACTGACATACAATCACTCACATATATACATACACACACACTGACATACAATCACTCACATATATACACACACACACACTGACATACAATCACTCACATATATACATATACACACTGACATACAATCACTCACATATATACATATACACACACTGACATACAATCACTCACATATATACATACACACACACTGACATACAATCACTCACATATATACATACACACACACTGACATACAATCACTCACATATATACATACACACACTGACATACAATCACTCACATATATACATACACACACACTGACATACAATCACTCACATATATACATACACACACACTGACATACAATCACTCACATATATACATATACACACACTGACATACAATCACTCACATATATACATATACACACACTGACATACAATCACTCACATATATACATACACACACTGACATACAATCACTCACATATATACACACACACACACTGACATACAATCACTCACATATATACATATACACACACTGACATACAATCACTCACATATATACATACACACACTGACATACAATCACTCACATATATACATACACACACACTGACATACAATCACTCACATATATACATATACACACACACTGACATACAATCACTCACATATATACATATACACACACTGACATACAATCACTCACATATATACATACACACACACACTGACATACAATCACTCACATATATACATACACACACTGACATACAATCACTCACATATATACACACACACACACACACTGACATACAATCACTCACATATATACATACACACACTGACATACAATCACTCACATATATACATATACACACACACTGACATACAATCACTCACATATATACATATACACACACTGACATACAATCACTCACATATATACATATACACACACTGACATACAATCACTCACATATATACATACACACACTGACATACAATCACTCACATATATACATACACACACACACACTGACATACAATCACTCACATATATACATATACACACACACACTGACATACAATCACTCACATATACACACTGACATACAATCACTCACATATATACATATACACACACACTGATATACAATCACTCACATATATACATACACACACACACACTGACATACAATCACTCACATATATACATATACACACACACACTGACATACAATCACTCACATATACACACTGACATACAATCACTCACATATATACATATACACACACACTGACATACAATCACTCACATATATACATACACACACACACACTGACATACAATCACTCACATATATACATATACACACACACTGACATACAATCACTCACATATATACATATACACACACTGACATACAATCACTCACATATATACATACACACACACTGACATACAATCACTCACATATATACATATACACACACTGACATACAATCACTCACATATATACATACACACACTGACATACAATCACTCACATATATACATACACACACACTGACATACAATCACTCACATATATACACACACACACACTGACATACAATCACTCACATATATACATACAAACACACTGACATACAATCACTCACATATATACATATACACACACTGACATACAATCACTCACATATATACATATACACACACTGACATACAATCACTCACATATATACATACACACACACTGACATACAATCACTCACATATATACATACACACACTGACATACAATCACTCACATATATACATATACACACACACTGACATACAATCACTCACATATATACATATACACACACACTGACATACAATCACTCACATATATACACACACACACACTGACATACAATCACTCACATATATACATACACACACTGACATACAATCACTCACATATATACATATACACACACACTGACATACAATCACTCACATATATACATATACACACACACTGACATACAATCACTCACATATATACATATACACACACTGACATACAATCACTCACATATATACATACACACACTGACATACAATCACTCACATATATACATACACACACACACACACTGACATACAATCACTCACATATATACATATACACACACACACTGACATACAATCACTCACATATATACATATACACACACTGACATACAATCACTCACATATATACATACACACACTGACATACAATCACTCACATATATACATACACACACTGACATACAATCACTCACATATATACATACACACACTGACATACAATCACTCACATATATACATATACACACACTGACATACAATCACTCACATATATACATATACACACACTGACATACAATCACTCACATATATACATATACACACACTGACATACAATCACTCACATATATACATATACACACACTGACATACAATCACTCACATATATACATATACACACACTGACATACAATCACTCACATATACACACACACACACTGACATACAATCACTCACATATATACACACACACACTGACATACAATCACTCACATATATACATATCCACACACTGACATACAATCACTCACATATATACACACACATACACACACACACACACACACACTGACATACAATCACTCACATATATACATATACACACACTGACATACAATCACTCACATATATACACACACACACTGACATACAATCACTCACATATATACATACACACACTGACATACAATCACTCACATATATACATATACACACTGACATACAATCACTCACATATATACATATACACACACTGACATACAATCACTCACATATACACACACACACACTGACATACAATCACTCACATATATATACATACACACACTGACATACAATCACTCACATATATACATATACACACACTGACATACAATCACTCACATATATACATATACACACACTGACATACAATCACTCACATATATACATATACACACACTGACATACAATCACTCACATATATACACACACACACACTGACATACAATCACTCACATATATACATATACACACACTGACATACAATCACTCACATATATACATATACACACACACTGACATACAATCACTCACATATATACATATACACACACTGACATACAATCACTCACATATATTTACAGTTACTTACAGTAAGGGCTGCTTAGACTGGTTTGTGGCCGGACATGTTGTGGGCGGGGCCTCCCTCTGCCTCCTCTGCTCCTGTCTCCTCCGTGTGGAGAGAAGCAAAGAAATGGCAGATAATGACACGGTGAGTGGCGCCCCCTTGCTGCAGGGAGGGCACAGCACCCTCCATTAAACCACATACAAATCTCCAGCAATGGATCCTTTTTACTTCACTTGTCAGCCTGAGTCTGCACCTCCTTTTGTGAGGGCACTAGAGGGGCAGGTGAGGAAAAGGGCAGGGGCTCCAGCCCCCTTTCACTCCTATGTGTGCACGTCCCTGCTGCAGACCCTCATTAAATATTCCCTTTTCTCTGACCCCCCTCCTCCTAACAGTGGCGCATATCCTGTTTCCATAATCCCCTGAACCCTGAGCATACCCTTACTTACAGTATGCAGGCCGCAGGGACGGGTCCTCCAGGCGCCGGCGCGATGATGTGACGTCATTGCGACGGCCTTTAGTAGATCTCGTCCCCGCAGCTCACACGCTGTGTACTCACAGTGTGTGTGTAAGGTTAGTGCAGTGTTTCCCAACCTTTTTCGGGTCGGGGCACACCTCGGAAATTTTTTTTTTCGCGGGGCACCGCTACCGAGGTTGACGAGCAAAAAAAAAAGAGGGAAGAAACTCACTGCACTATATCTATTTATCTGTCTCACTGTCACTCAGTACTTACTGCACTTGTCTCCTTGGAGGACCGGACTATAGTTAAAAAAAAAAAAATATATATATATATATATATATATATATATATATGAACAAATTCCTATGCACACTGCATATATCTTATCTTGCATATATCTTATTTTCCCCCACATTAGGTTGGCAGTATAGTCCCCCCACATTAGGTTGGCAGTATAGTCCCCCCACATTAGGTTGGCAGTATAGTCCCCCCACATTAGGTTGGCAGTATAGTCTCCCCACATTAGGTTGGCAGTATAGTCCCCCCACATTAGGTTGGCAGTATAGTCCCCACACATTAGGTTGGCAGTATAGTCCCCCCACATTAGGTTGGCAGTATAGTCCCCCCACATTAGGTTGGCAGTATAGTCCCCCCACATTAGGTTGGCAGTATAGGCTCCCCACATTAGGTTGACAGTATAGTCCCCCCACATTAGGTTGGCAGTATAGGCTCCCCACATTAGGTTGACAGTATAGTCCCCCCACATTAGGTTGGCAGTATAGTCCCCCCACATTAGGTTGGCAGTATAGTCCCCCCACATTAGGTTGGCAGTATAGTCCCCCCACATTAGGTTGGCAATATAGTCTCCCCACATTAGGTTGGCAGTATAGTCTCCCCACATTAGGTTGGCAGTATAGTCCCCCCACATTAGGTTGGCAGTATAGTCTCCCCACATTAGGTTGGCAGTATAGTCCCCCCACATTAGGTTGGCAGTATAGTCTCCCCACATTAGGTTGGCAGTATAGTCTCCCCACATTAGGTTGGCAGTATAGTCTCCCCACATTAGGTTGGCAGTATAGTCTCCCCACATTAGGTTGGCAGTATAGTCCCCCCACATTAGGCCCCGCATAGTCCCCCCACATTAGGCCCCCGCATAGTCCCCCACATTAGGCCCCGCATAGTCCCCCCACTTTAGGCCCCGCATAGTCCCCCCACATTAGGCCCCGCATAGTCCCCCCACATTAGGCCCTGCATAGTCCCCCCACATTAGGCCCCGCATAGTCCCCCCACATTAGGCCCCGCATAGTCCCCCCACATTAGGCCCCGTATAGTCCCCCCACATTAGGCCCCGTATAGTCCCCCCCACATTAGGCCCAGTATAGTCCCCCCACATTAGGCCCAGTATAGTCCCCCCCACATTAGGCCCAGTATAGTCCCCCCCACATTAGGCCCAGTATAGTCCCCCCCACATTAGGCCCAGTATAGTCCCCCCCACATTAGGCCCAGTATAGTCCCCCCCACATTAGGCCCAGTATAGTCCCCCCACATTAGGCCCAGTATAGTCCCCCCCACATTAGGCCCAGTATAGTCCCCCCACATTAGGCCCAGTATAGTCCCCCCACATTAGGCCCAGTATAGTTCCCCCACATTAGGCCCAGTATAGTCCCCCCACATTAGACCCCGCATAGTCCCCCCACATTAGGCCGCGTATAGTCCCCCCACATTAGGCCCCGTATAGTCCCTCCACATTAGGCCCCGCATAGTCCCCCCACATTAGACCCCGCATAGTCCCCCCACATTAGACCCCGTATAGTCCCCCCACATTAAGCCCCGTATAGTCCCCCCACATTAGGCCCCGTATATTCCCCCCACATTAGGCCCAGTATAGTCCCCCCACATTAGGCCCAGTATAGTCCCCCCCACATTAGGCCCAGTATAGTCCCCCCCCCACATTAGGCCCAGTATAGTCCCCCCCCACATTAGGCCCAGTATAGTCCCCCCCACATTAGGCCCAGTATAGTCCCCCCACATTAGGCCCAGTATAGTCCCCCCCACATTAGGCCCAGTATAGTCCCCCCCACATTAGGCCCAGTATAGTCCCCCCCACATTAGGCCCAGTATAGTCCCCCCCACATTAGGCCCAGTATAGTCCCCCCACATTAGGCCCAGTATAATCCCCCCACATTAGGCCCAGTATAGTCCCCCCACATTAGGCCCAGTATAGTCCCCCCCACATTAAGCCCAGTATAGTCCCCCCACATTAGGTGCAGATCCCCCACAAACATACAGCCTTCAGCCATACAGTGTATTACTGAAGGCTGTATGCCTGTGTACTGCCCCACTTCGGTGTTCCGAGCACCACTCCTCTGGTCCGGCTATACAAGTAGGTCCTAGGACCGGAGGAGCGGTGCTCGGAACACCAAAGGTGACGCGCCGCTGGTAACACTTACCAAGTTGACAGCGCGCGTCCTCCTCGCTGCTCCGGTCCTCTGCGATTGTTGCTATGGGCGAACGCATGGGATGTCAGTGACGTCCCTGCGTGCGCTACCTCCCGGCGGTCCCCGCGTTTTTAAAGTAAACGCGGGACCGCAGGGACTTAGAGGCATCCCTGTGTCCCAAAAGCAACTTTCGAGACACAGAGGTGTCCCCCGGCAAAAACACCCGGCGGGTGTTTTTCCCACGGCACATCTTACACTATGTCACGGCACACTAGTGTGCCGTGGCACAGTGGTTGAAAAACACTGGGTTAGTGAATGGTGGAGCCGGAGCTTACAGCTTCGGCTCCACCATGCTAGGGAGCGGGGGGGCAGCAATCTCGGGGGGGGGGGGGGGGGCAATTGCCCCGTTGCCCCCATCCCCCCCCCCCTGGATCCGCCACTGGCTGGGAGTTGTAGCTTTGAAATAGCTGGACAGACGTCTGTCGAAAGGGGGGAAAAAGCACCAAAAATAAAGCAATGTGGGCTTTGAAAAACACCATTTATATGTTGTTTTTAATCACAGCCTAAGCCTAGGAACAAACACAATTCTTGTTTGATGTTTTTTCCTTTTTTTGCAAAAAAAAAACAAACATCAAAATCTTCCCCCTCATGTCTTTTCTCAGCTATCTTTGTGTTATTTTTGCTAAAAGCACTGGGGGGGGGGGGGGGGGGGGGGGGGGTGTCTTAGAGATTTATCAAAACCAGGGAAGAGGGAAAGTGGACCAGTTGCCCATAGCAACCAATCAGGTAGTTTCTTTCATTTTTAAAAAGGCCTCTGAAAAGTGAAAGAAGCGATCTGATTGGTTGCTATGGGCAACTGGTCCACTTGACCTCTGCACAGGTTTTCATACATCTGTCCCAATGTGTATTATTATTATCATCATCATCATCATCCTCCTCATCCTCATCCTCATCCTCATCATCCTCATCCTCCTCATCCTCATCCTCATCCTCAATTCAATCATCATCCTCATCCCCATCATCAATTCAATCATCATCCCCATCATCATCATCAATTCAATCATCATCCCCATCATCATCATCAATTCAATCATCATCCCCATCATCATCATCATCAATCCATCATCAGAAGTGTTTTTTCTTTGGTGTTTTTTTCCCCTCTGGCTTTTCTCATTACAAGTCATGTGATTCTTTCATCATTTGACTGAAGGATTTCTATAAAAAAAAATAGTGAGAAAATACCCCCCCGAAAAAAAAAAAAAAAAAAACATGCTCTCGGCATCCCACAGATTTGATAGCCTAAAAACACCATAAAAGGATGAAGAAACCCCCATTAGTGTCTGGTGTTTCATATTACCCTATTGATTCCAACCTAACATGTGCCCGCAGCGAGCATGGTGTTTTTTATGACAAACACGCCAAGTGTAATCCCAGCTGAAATGAATGTTTTCACAATAGGTGTGAACAGGCTGCAGGCTGTGCTAGATATATTTGCATAGTTGCGGCATACAGCACGTGCAGCATTTATGTGGCGGCTTTCCGCTGGTATATATGGCTTTCTGTGCTGGTGAATGCAGCGGGCACTTACTGGTGGTTTTTTCCTAGCTGCACAGTTTTGCTCCACAACCACTGCGGCTGGGACCAGGCTGACCGATCTAATGACCAAGATGCCGCAGTGAACGGCTTTCTTTCTGTGAAAGTTCTGGCGAACTACAATGCTCAGAAGAGGAGGAGCGCCATTGAGCTTTTGGAAAGAGAATTAGTTTGGAATGGTCAGGGCCATGTGCGTTTACAAAGCCCCCCGTGGTGCAAGAACAGTGGACCCCCCCACATGTGACCCCATTTTGGAAACTACACCCCTCACAGAATTTAATAAGGGGTGCAGTGAGTATTTACACCCCACAGATCTTTGGAACAGTAGGCTGTGCAAATGAAAAATTAAATTTTTCATTTTTACGGACCACTGTTCCAAAAATCTGTCAGACACCTGTGGGGCGTAAATTCTCAATGTACCCCTTATTACAGTACATGAGGTCACATGTGTCGGGGGTCCATTGTTCTGGCACTATGGGGGCTTTGTAAACACATGTGGCCTTCAATTCCGAACAAATTTTCTCTACAAAATCCCAATGACGCTCCTTCTCTTCTGAGCATTGTAGTTCACCTGAAGAGCACTTTAAATTCACATATGGGGTATGTTTTTACTCAGAAGAGATGGGGTTACAAATTTTGGGGGGGGCTTTTTTCCTATTTTCCCTTGTGAAAATGAAAATTTTAGGGTAACACCAGCATTTTAGTGAAAAAATATATTTTTTTTCATTTCCCATCCAACTTTAAAGAAAATTCATCAAACACCTGTGGGGTGTTCAGGCTCATTATACCCCTTGTCATGTTCGGTGAGGGGTGTAGTTTCCAAAATAGGGTCACATGTGGGTATTTATTTTTTTGCGTTTGTCAGAACCGCTGTACAATCAGCCACCCCTGTGCAAATCACCAATTTAGGCCTCAACGCTCTCATTCCTGAGCCTTGTTGTGAGCCCGCAGAGCATTTTTTGCTCACATCTGGGGTATTTCCGTACTCAGGAGAAATTGCGTTACAAATTTTGGGGGTGTTTTTTTCCTTTTACCGCTTGTGGAAATAAAAAGTATGGGGCAACACCAGCATGTTAGTGTAAATTTTTTTTTTTTTTTTTTTTACACTAACAGGCTGGTGTAGCCCCCAACTTTTCCTCTTCACAAGCGGTAAAAGGAAAGAAAGACCCCCAAAATTTGTAGTGCAATTTCTCCCGAGTACGGAGATACCCCATATGTGGCCCTAAACTGTTTCCTTGAAATACGACAGGGCTCCGAAGTGAGAGAGCGCCATGCGCATTTGAGGACTAAATTAGGGATTGCACAGGGGTGGACATAGGGGTATTCTACGCCAGTGATTCCCAAACAGGGTGCCTACAGCTGTTGCTAAACTCTCAGCATGTCTGGACAGTTAGTGGCTGTCCAGAAATGCTGGGAGTTGTTGTTTTGCAACAGCTGGAGGCTCCGTTTTGGAAACCCTGCCGTACAAGACGTTTTTAATTTTTTATTGGGGGGGGGACAGTGTAAGGGGGTGTACATGTAGTGTTTTACCCTTTATTATGTGTTAGTGTAGTGTAGTGTTTTTAGGGTACATTCACACTAGCGTGCTACGGTGAATTTCCCGCTAGGAGTTTGCGCTGCGGCAAAAAATTTGCCGCAGCCCAAACTTGAAGCAGGAAGTTTATTGTAAACCTGTCTGTGTGAATGTACCCTGTACATTCACATGGGGGGCAAACCTCCAGCTGTTTCAAAACTACAACTCCCAGCATGTACTGACAGACCGTGCATGCTGGTAGTTGTACTTTTGCAACAGCTGGAGGCACACTGGTTGGAAAACCCTCAGTTAGGTTCTGTTACCTAACTCAGTATTTTCCAACCAGTGTGCCTCCAGCTGTTGCAAAACTACAATTCCCAGCATGTACTAATCACCGAAGGGCATGCTGGGAGATGTAGTTATGCAACAGCAGGAGGTACCCAACTACAATTCCCAGCATGCCGAGACAGCTGTTTGCTTTCTGGGCATGCTGGGGATTGCAGTTTTGCAACATCTGGAGAGCTACAGTTTTTTGACCACTGCACAGTGATCTCCAAACTGTGGACCTCCAGATGTTGCAAAACTACAACTCCCAGCATGCCCAGACAACAAACAGCTATGTGGGCATGCTAGGAGTTGTAGTTTTGCAAGATCTGGAGGGATATAGTTTAGAGACCACTGTATAGTGGTCTCAAACTGCAGCCCTTCAGCTGTTGCAAAACTACATATTCCAGCATGCCCAAACAGCTGTCTGGGCATGCTGGGAGTTGTAGTTTTGCAACATCTGGAGGGCTACAGTTAGAGACCACAGTCTGATGACCCCCCTGGGCATTTGCGCGGGGTGCCTGCTGATTAATATCAGCAGTCACCCCGGCCCGGTCCCCGCCCGGCGCGCGGCGGGGACTGAAATTTCCACGGTCGTATGGATACGCCCTGGGTCCTTAAGTACCAGGACGTCAAAGCGTATCCATACGCCCTAGGTCCTTAAGTGGTTAAACATTAACCTTGAGGTTGGGGAAATTTGCCAGATTTGTAAATTATTTCTATTTAAAAATCTTAATCCTTCCAATACTTATCAGCTGCTGTATTCTACAGAGGAAGTTATTTTCTTTTTGGATTTCTTTCCAGTCTGACCACAGTGCTCTCTGCTGACACTCTTTTTATTAGAAAAATACAAAACTTATCAAATACAAAACACAAAGCAAGCTTAACCAGCTATAACATAAATAAGAAATACTCTAGAACCAAAAACAAAACCTCATAAACAAAACCCTGCCTAACCGGCCAGCCCAGCTTTACTAAGATACTAAAATACTAAGATATTAACCCCTTCCCGCAGAATGTCATTTATAAACGCCGGGTTGTGCAGTGCGTTCGCGCATCCCGACGTTTATAAATGACATTCAGTTAAGCCGGCGATGCGCAGCATCGCACGGGTTAGCTGGCAGAAGTCCCGCTGTTTCCAGCAGGGGACAACTTCTGCTTCACCCCCAGGACCATCCATTGATGGTCCTGGTCAGCGATCACTGTGATTGGTCCCTGTGGACCAATCACAGTGATCTAGGGTGAAAGTTCAGATCCCGCGGCATAGGTGGGGGAACACAAGGGGGCCGGCGGCCTTACCCGAACCAGCGGCGGGACCGAGGAGCAGCGCGGGACCGGCCACGTGGACGAGCAGCGACGGGACCGGCAGGTAAGTACATGGTCCTCAAAAGCAGCAGTGAAGATCTTCACTGCTGCTTCTAGGAGTCTGAAAACTACAACTCCCAGCATGCCTAGACAGCCTTTGGCTGTCTGGGCATGCTGGGAGTTGTAGTTTTGCAACATCTGGAGGGCCCCAGTTTGGAGATCATTGTATAATGGTCTCCAATCTGTGCTCTTCCAGCTGTTGCAAAACTACAACTCCCAGCATGCACTGACTGTCCAGACATGCTGGGATTTTTAGTTCAGCAACATCTGGCCCTTCAGATGTTGCCAAACTACAACTCCCAGCATGCCCTTCAGCTGTCTGGGCATGCTGGGAGTTGTAGTTTTGCAACAACTGGAGACACACTGGTTGGGAAACATTGTTTCTAACTCAGTGTTTCCTAACCTGTGTGCCTCCAGCTGTTGCAAAACTATAACTCCCAGCATGCACTAACAGACCATGCATGCTGGGAGTTGTAGTTTTGCAACATCTGGAGGGCCCCAGTTTGGAGACCATTGTATAATGGTCTGCAATCTGTGCTCTTCCAGCTGTTGCAAAACTGCAACTCCCAGTATGCACTGACTGTCCAGGAATGCTGGGAGTTTTAGTTCAGCAACATCTGGCCCTTCAGATGTTGCCGAAATACAACTCCCAGCATGCCTTTCAGCTGTCTGGGCATGCTGGGAGTTGTAGTTTTGCAACAACTGGAGACCCACTGGTTGGGAAACATTGTCTGTTTCTAACTCAGTGTTTCCTAACCCGTGTGCCTCCAGCTGTTGCAAAACTATAACTCCCAGCATGCAGTATGCAACAGACCATGCATGCTGGGAGTTGTGGTTTTGCAACAGCTGGTGCCCCCCCCTGTGAATGTACAGGGTACATTCACATGGGCGAGGCTTTTACAGTGGGTTTCTCGCTGCAAGTTTGAGATGCAGCAGATTTTGCGCTGGGAAACTCGCTGTAATCCCCCGCCCATGTGACTGTACCCTAAAAACACTACACTGCACCAACACAAAATAAAATAAAAAGTTAAAAACACTACATATACACGTACCCCTACACAGCCCCCCTCCCCCAATAAGAACGTCCGTTACACGACTGTTTCCAAAGCAGAGCCTCCAGCTGTTGAAAAACAACAACTCCCAATATTGCCGGACAGCCGTTGACTGTCCAGGCATGCTGGGAGTTTTGCAACAGCTGGAGGCACCCTGTTTGGGAATCACTGGCGTAGAATACCCCTATGTCCACCCCTATGCAAATCCCTAATTTAGGCCTCAAATGCACATGGCGCTCTCACTTTGGAGCCCTGTCGTATTTCAAGGCAATAGTTTAGGGTCACATATGGGGTATCGCCGTACTCGGGAGAAATTGCATTACAAGGTTTGGGGCGTATTTTCTTCTTTAACCCTGAAAAGGAAATGTTGGGGTCTACACCAGAATGTTAGTGTAAAAAATTTAAATTTTTTACACTAACATGCTGATGTTGCCCTATACTTTACATTTTCACAAGAGGTAAAAGGGAAAAAAGCCCCCCAAAATTTGTAACGCAATTTCTCCTGACTACGGAGATACTCCATATGTGGGCGCAAAGTGCTCTGGGGGCGCACAACAAGGCCCAGAAGGGAGAGCGCACCATGTACATTTGAGGTGATTTGCACAGGGGTGGCTGATTGTTACAGCGGTTTTGACAAACGCAAAAAAATCAAAACCCCACATGTGACCCCATTTCGGAAACGACACCCCTCAGGGAATGTAATGAGGGGTGCAGTGAGAATTTACCCCCCACAGGTGTCTGACGGATCTTTGGAACAGTGGTCCGTGAAAATGAAAACTTGTACAGCCCACTGTTCCAAAGATCTGTCAGACACCAGTGGGGGGCAAATTCTCACTGTACCCCTTGTTACGTTCCTCAAGGGGTCTAGTTTCCAAAATGGTATGCTATGTGTTTTTTTTTGCTGTCCTGGCACCATAGGGGCTTCCTAAATGCGACATGCTCCCCGAGCAAAATTTGCTCTCAAAAAGCCAAATATGACTCCTTCTCTTCTGAGCATTGTAGTTCGCCCATAGTGCACTTCAGGTCAACTTATGGGGTACCTCCATACTTGGGGGGTATTTCCTGCTATTAACCCTTGGAAAAATGTGAAATTTGGGGGGAAATACACATTTTAGTGAAAAAAATTAAAAATTTTTTACAGATGCAAAAGTCGTGAGACACCTGTAGGGTTTTAAGGCTCACTTTATTCCTTGTTATGTTCCTCAAGGGGTCTAGTTTCCAAAATGGTATGCCATGTGAGGGTTTTTTGCTGTTCTGGCACCATAGGGGCTTCCTAAATGCAACATGCCCCCCAAAAACCATTTCAATAAAACATACTCTCCAAAATCCCCTTGTCGCTCTTTCCCTTCTGAGCCCTCTACTGCGCCCGCCGAACACTTTACATACACATATGAGGTATGTGCTTACTCAAGAGAAATTGGGCTACAAATATAAGTATACATTTTCTCCTTTTACCCCTTGTAAAAATTCAAAAATTGGGTCTACAAGAACATGCGAGTGTAAAAAATGAAGATTGTGAATTTTCTCCTTCACTTTGCTTCTATTCCTGTGAAACACCTAAAGGGTTAAAATGATGACTGAATGTCATTTTGAATACTTTGGGGGGTGCAGTTTTTATAATGGGGTCTTTTGTGGGGTATTTCTAATATGAAGACCCTTCAAATCCACTTCAAATCTGAACTGGTCCCTGAAAAATAGTGAGTTTGAAAATTGCTGCTGAACTTTGAAGTCCTCTGGTGTCTTCCAAAAGTAGAAACTCGTCACTTCTATGATGCAAACATAAAGTAGACATATTGTATATGTGAATAAAAAAATTTTTTATTTGTAATATACATTTTCCTTACAAGCAGAGAGCTTCAAAGTTAGAAAAATGCAAAATTTTCAAATTTTTCATCAAATTTTAGGATTTTTCACCAGGAAAGGATGTAAGTTACCACAAAAATTTACCACCATGTTAAAGTAGAATATGTCACGAAAACACAATCTCGGAATCAGAATGATAACTAAAAGCATTCCAGAGTTACTAATGTTTAAAGTGACAGTGGTCAGATGTGCAAAAAACGCTCTGGTCCTTAAGGCAAAAATGGGCTTGGTCCTGAAGGGGTTAAAATATGCCCAAAATATCTAATCAAACACTCACACGCTTACCGAAAATGAACATAAGAAAAATAAATAAATAAATAAAATAGCACAACTTGGCTTGTCAAAATATAAACATAAAAGTTATCATTACCCGACTATAACTCAAAACCATCCATACTTGGGAACACGCAACAAGAAAACTAAACAGAAAAGTAGCAAGCACACCTAAAAAAAATTAAAAAAAAATTAAAATAAATAAAAAATAATTATTGTATGTTTTTTTACATTTTATTTTTTTATATATTTTTTTATTTATTTTTTTACATTTTTTAGATTTTTTGTTAATCTATATATATAAATATTTTTTTTTCTTCTCATATATTAAAAAAATAAATAAATAAATAAAAATTACAAAAAAAAATTATATTTTAATAATAATAAAAATAATCAAAATAATCATATCACACATACATTCACTTACAAAATGTCCAAATTAACTGTATCCTCTATCCAGGACTAATGAAAATACCAAGGAAAACATAAAAAAAGACCAAATAACTGAAATAAACGAAATAAACCACATATCAACACAACAACTGGTCCGGCTACCATAACGCTATAACATGAAACAATATGAAACAATATAGATATAACACAATATAGGTACAAAATTACTAAATTTACTATATAAATAAAATATAATATAAACAAAATATATGCACTACAGAAAACACCTACAAAATCAATAGAAAACCCTAGGAAAAACCCTACACTAAAACTGTACCCTCACCCACACCACCCCTCCTGTACATGGGTCAGAGTCCATACCGTTCTTACAGTTCACAAAGTCCAGTCCTTAACTGACCCATGTCAGGTTCCCCAAAGATGAACACCACCACCCACAAGCACACCCTCCCCACCTAGCACTCCTCCCAACCAACTTATACACAAACTTATACACACTGAACCACAACCCACTTTAGGCCCAAGTTTGGTCGCCTGTAAGCCCTTCATACCATATCAGCTTAAAAACAAAACAAAAAGCTAGCGTGCACATGCATTAGCCCTCCACCAGGAAGAAGGATGGCAGACTTGATACATTCAAAATAATTTTACACTCTTTCCCTAACTCCCCCTACAATTTTCCCTAATCCTAGCCCTCCATTCAAACTAACCCTGTTCTCATCCTATTTCTATCCCTATAACACCGTCCCTAACCAAAATAAAGGTACTCTACCTAAAAGGTCTAGTACCTAGGGCACATCAAAAGAAAACCCTCTCCATAGGAGAGAAGCCCTACTGTTACCAAGACTGCCATACTCCAAAGACCTGATCTTCCCGAGGTCACCGGTGATGTTCCTACAGACCTCCACCTCGGAGAGGATTTTCTGTTGGGTCGACACTAAACACCGTGCATTCCACGTGTAGTACCTAATTACTAAACTAACTAAGAATAAAGTGCCCCGATCTCGGCCACCCAGGTTCCTGAATGCCCCATAAGCCCACTCCGGATAGGTAAGGCCGGCAAGTTGACTCCAAAGAAGGTGTTGGTTAAGAACACCACAGGGTTTACCATAGATAAACCCCCTAGTCTCCTCGTGCGGTACGTAACCTCCCTCTTGACTAGGTTCCTCCTGTTTCCCCATAACAGTTGGAAAAACAGGCTGTAGATTCTAATGTAGTAAGCTTCTGGCAAGATACATACGCTGCAGATAGATAAACAAGGGAGCAGGTACGATTTGATCAGGTGTACCCTTTCCCTGAGGGTCATAGACCAACCCTTCCATTGGTCCACCTTCTGAGCGGCATCCTGGAGCTTACCATCCCAGTTTTTGGTGGGATAATCATCCTGGCCGAATATGATGCCCAAAACTTTTGCTGACTCTTGGGGCCCGGGAAGAGTGTCCGGGAGATCTCCCCCTCCCAGCCATAGACTCTCACACTTATCTCGGTTGATCTTAGACCCAGATGCCTAGCGGTCCACTTCCGACATCACCACATCGACCTCCTCTCGCGAGGAGACAAAAATAGTGACATCGTCAGCGTACGCCACCACTCTCTGGGCGACATCCAGCTCCGCCAGACTCATCCTGACTCCCGCCAATGGCCCACAATCTACCCTCCGGACGAAGGGATCGATCGCAAACACGTATAAAAGCAGGCTCAAAGGAAAACCCTGACGGACTCCGGACCCCACCTCAAAACAGCGGCCAGACCTACCGTTGACCAATGGGAAACTCTGTGCCCCTGCATACAAGATCTTAAGCCAATTAACAAAAGTACTCGGTAAGCCATATCTCAGGAGGACGGACCAGAGGTACTCGTGGTTCACCCGATCAAACGCTTTGGCCTGATCCAGGGATAGCAAGTATCCCTTCCAGAAACCCGCACTACTCCGCTCCACTGCCTCCCTGACACTAAGGACCGCACTTAAGGTGCTTCGGCCTGGAACAGAGCAGTGCTGAGCCCCCGAAAGGAGGGGGAGGAGATGGTATCGAGGACGAGGTACCGGTTTGACAGGTCAACCAGAGGGGGGGCAGTCAGGCTTCCGTTTTGGACCTGGCCCGTAGTACAAGGAGCAGATGACTCTGACCTCTTCTTTCTCCCTTTCCTTTTGCCCTTATCTTTCTTTTTAGGCCTCTCCCCACTATCCTCATCCACACTTTCATAGTGGGAGGAATCAGAAGGGTCGGCCATATTGCCATCCTCTTTGCGCAGTCTCCTGATCTCCTCATCTAGCACGTTCTCCTCCAGGGCTTCAGCAGTTACAGGGCCAGCTTCAGGAGCAGGGGCTGAAGCTACCCCCGCCACCTGGGCACTCTCCAGCTCCCTACTCCTTCGACGATTTTCCTCCCGCCTTAGTTTGGCGGGGCCCTTTTTCCTCCTCACTAGCCCTGGTGCGCCCCCATCCCTGCTCGTACCCTCCCCAGCCGAGGCAACTTCACAGCTCTCCTCAGCCAGAGCGGCCGCCGCACGGGTGAAGGCCCGAGGACACCACACAGGTGGCACCGGATCTGCCGACAGGATGCGGCCAGATGACCCACCCCACCACACAAAGCGCAGACCTGCACAGTACAGGCTGCGCTAAAGTGGGTGGGGCTGTAAAAGACCTTAGGCTGCCCCTGGTAGAAGACCTGACTCCTATCACGTCCAAGGAAGGCGGCTGACGGAATGTGGGCAACCGTACTGCCTGAACGCTTGAGTTTGACGGAAAACGTCCAGGCCCCAGACCAGATCCCGTGCTCATCAAAGTTTTTCTTGGGCATGTCCGTCACATCCCCATACCGACCAAGCCAGGTCATGATGTCATAACAAGAAAGCGACTCGTTACGGGTCAAAACGGTCACTTTCTTGACAGAGTTCTGACGGGAAATCGCCTTTACGGCGAAATCCCGCCAGCCGGGCTCGTTCTTCGCCACTTCATAGTTTGACCAGAAGAGTTCAAGACCCTCTGGCCGAACGAAACTGACGTCAAACTCAGACGAACCGTAGGGGTGAATCAGGGCAAAGATGTCACTCGCCCTGAATTCCATCTGAAGGAGGAGCTCAACCATTTAGCGCGTGCTGGACACGCATCCTCGCCCCTCCAAATCAGACGGACCACATTCCTACGGTTATTGTCCTGCCCGGGTGTCGGGAGGGACCAGACCACCTCCCCATTCCGCTCTCGGAAAGCCCCCAAACCGTGTCTCTCTATCCAGAAAGACAGGTCGACCTCACCCCTTCCCTCTACCTGGATCGACCTGTCACCCCTGCGTAAAGCCTCCAGGAGGCGCTGTTGCAAATGGCCCCCAGGGCCGGCCAGAGACAGGGACCCCCTGAACCCCCGGCAGTGACATTGGCATAGCTCCTAGGAGCAGTCACTACCGGGGGGGCAGCCAGACCAGACCCAGAACCAGACCCAGAACTACTAATACCACCATTCGCACCACCACTCTCATCCACACCAGACTTACCATTTAAAACACTACCACTCCCACCAATATTTACTCCACTGACACTCCCACATACACTCCTCTCATCCACAACACTACCACACTCAGCATTCACCCACCCTGCACTCTTGACCTGACTAATAGATTCTGGGCTGGCTGGGAGTTGTAGTATTGCTGGCTTCAGAATGGTCTTTTTCTCTGGTGCTGCTGCTGCTGGGGTCGACACCGATGGCTCCTCCTCCATGGCTGATGTTATTATCAGAGTCTGAGACTGCCCCATCGGGCGCACCCCAGCTCCTCCCACAATGCCAGCACCTGCCTTGCCCGACCGCAGGGGCTCTGCGGATGATTCCGGCACCCGGACACTCCCCCCCCCTCACAGAGGAGTGCCCCGCAGTGCCCACAGAACACACTATACTCGGAGGACCGCCCCCCGAGCACATGGACCTACCACTCTCTGCCACCAGCACCCGGACACTCCCCCCCCTCACAGGGGAGTGCCCTGCAGTGCCGGTAGTGCCCACAGAACTCAGGGAACCTCCCCCCGAGCACACGGCGGCATAGCTCGCCTCTGGAACTTGGACACGCCCCCCGCCACCCTGGGGCGGTCCTGCAGTGCCAGAGCTGCCCACCATGAGCCCATCCTGCCCCTCCCTACCGGCAGGATGGGTGGGCTTCACTTCTATTGCATCCACAACCTTTACTGACGCCATGCTGTACCCCCCATGCTGGCTCCGTTCCACCACAGAAACGGGGTCTGGCAGTCTGGGGGGCCCAGCAGCCTGAACCAGCTTTGCAGCTGGCCCAGATTGCTGGAAAGGAACAAAGACATACTGCACAGTTTCCTGCATCTTATGTTTCTTAGCTTTATGCTTAACTGCCACATCCTCACATGGGTTTTCTCCAAAAGTGAAATTCTGGAGGTGGGCTGGGGACTCCTGTAACACTATAGCCCTCAGCAATTCCCCAGCCTCACTCTCCACATCATCCTCCTCGCTATCAGTAAGTGGAAGTGCCACCTGTGCCGGCTCAATGTAGCTGTCCTGGGTGGTATGGGCTACAGGCACAGCATCTTTCTCCACAACTGCACTTTCCACCACCTTCTCCTCTTCCTCACCACCATCCTCACTTTCTTCACCGCCACTACTCTCCCCATCATCCACCTCCACCTTACCTGGGGATTTCATGGCGGCAAACTGATCCTCGTTGATCAGCTTCTCCCGGAAGAGGCCGCTCCCTTCAATGATCTCTGCCCTCCGCATCTCTAATTTCACAATTTCACTTTTCAGCGCTGAGATCCTTTTCTTTAATTCTGGATGGTTCTTTTTGGACCCCGTATTTGCCAGATTCTGAGACACCCGTAGATTCTCTCTGGCCATCTTCAGCTCCTTGCCGCACTGGTCGTACTCCGCAAACCTTGCGGCCATGCAAGAGCAGTAGGTCTCGCTGGACTCTTTGGGCCCTCTCTCAGCCCACAACTCCACACTTTTCCTCCTCACCTTCTTTCTACCAGATCTCTGGCTGGCACACTTTGCCGGAGGAGCAGAGCCTGCATTGCTGCAGACTCTGCTAGATCTTCTTCCTCCGGCCGGAACATTGGCTGTTGCAGTTTTCTCTCCACTCCCCGCCAGCCTGGAAGAACGAGGAGTGGAGGCCCGAGACTCCATGCAGGGAGGCTCTCCTAAGGATCCTGCCACGCTCCTGGGAAAAGCTCATGTAACACCTGCTGCTTTGCCTCTGGAAGTCTGGAGGAGCTCAGAAAGGGACACACCCGCTCGCTGCACACACTGAACTTCTCTGGACTACAGGAAGTGCGCTCTGCTGACACCTCTGTCCATGTCAGGAACTGTCCGGAGTAGGAGAAGTTTACTATGGAGATTTGCTCCTACTCAAAGAGAGCACTGTAGTCAGACCAAAAAGAACTTTACAACTTCCTCTGTAGCATACGGCAGCTGATAAGTACTGTAAGGATTAAGATTTTTAAGAAGTAATTTACAAATCTGTTTAACTTTCTGGCACCAGTTGATTTAAAAAAATAAAATAATGTTTTCCCCCGGAGTACCCCTTTTACGTAACACCTGTAAATTCTGCACTACGAATATCACCAGCCACTGAAGAGAGAGGTCATCCAACAACTGAATTCCCAAAAAAATCAGCCACTAAATCCCTCAAGCAACCGTTCAGCCCCAGTCCAGAACCATCTGACCGGACCACAGGGACCAGTGTGGAGGAGAACAGTGTCCAGGCTGTAAAAGAGAAGAACACCGGAGCAGCCAGATACACTGACTCTAAGGCTGAGCCTCATACTTCTACCGAAGCTGCAGAGTTATAGGGGAACTGTAAAAATGAAAGTACTACAACCCCCAGTGTGGTCCGTCTATGCCCCCCTAAGGGTCAGGGTTGGAGGAGGCACAGGTTGAACAGACACACTACAATGGGAGTTGTAGTACTGTAGTTGTTAAAGAAAAAAAAGATGTTTTCATCAGGTTGCCCATAGCAACCAATCAGATTGCTTCTTTCATTCTTGAGAAGACCTCTGAAAAATAAAAGAAGTGATCTGATTGGTTGCTAAGAGCAACTGGACAACATTTCCTCTCCACAGGTACATTTCCCCGATTGTCTTCATATTTAGGAGGAGAATCTACTGACAAAGTGAGTAGCCAACCATTTCTGGGCATAAAACTCTGTAAGAGACAGCAGTCTGGGGGCGTCTGTGGTGGACATGAAGGAAGGGGGTCCAGGGAAATTGAGATTTGACGTCTGCAGCGAGCACTTCTCACTGAGCGACGGGTCTCATCCCAGGTATTGCAGGGGGACCCCCCACGATCAGCTACTTATCCCATAACCCATGGATAGGGGATAAGTTAATTTTTGCCATAGTTCTCCTTTAATTGGCCAGAACACACCCAAAATCGGTCCCAGCCAAACATTGCTTCATGTCCTGTCATTTCTCCCAGCTGTTCTTTTTCTACCTGCTTGTAAGGCATGCCTACACTCTCTAATTCTTTAAAGTGGTACTCCGCCCCTAGATATCTTATCCCCTACCTTAAGGATAGGACAAAAGATGACTGATCACTGGGACCCCCGTGATCTCCATGCAGCACCCGGCGTTCCAAATAATATATTTAGAACTCTGGGTTCTCGTGGTGCGGGTCGTGACCTCACGCCACGCCCTTTCCATTTATGTCTATGGGAGGTGGTGTGATGTCACAAGAAGGTGTGACATGATGTCACGAATCCCACCACAGGAACCAGTGATCTAAACATACTATTTAGAATTTTGGTTGCTGCATGGAGATTGCTGGGGTCCCAGCAGCAGGATCCCCTTGATCAGACATCTTATCCCCTATCCTTTACATAGGGGATAAGATATCTAGAGGCGGAGTACCCCTTTAAGGGACAGTTCATGTACCCAAAAGTTGCTCCTTTGCAACCGTATGACCCCTAGCAAGTTCCCTGCATGAGTCCCATTCATCAGAAAAAGGCTTGTGCATGGAACTTGCTGGGTGTTCTACGTTTGCCTCATAAACTGCACCACCCAGCACCAGTTACCTCTCTCCGCACCGCATTATGCAGATCGTGCAGGAGAGCAGCTTTGGTCATCCATGTTTTGCTAACTCTATTTTCACACACAGAAATAAATAAATGAGTCGAACAAGTCAAAGAACAGTTTAAATAGAGGGGAACTTTATTTATTATTTATTAAAATGTTTGTGTAGGGGACTTTTTGTAACCTCCCATCACTCACAAAGAGCGTACAGTAACTAATACTCAGGACAGGAAAAACCTCCAGAGGGGAGGAAACCTGTAGGGAATCCATGGCTACTGTATGGCCCTTCCTCTGGGCATACTAAAGGAGGTTACCTCTATAATTTGGGCAAATGTTTCTGTGTATGTGCATGATTCCTAGGCCTGTGCCTTCATCCAACGTCTTGCTGTAGGTCCCGAAATGCTACTCCATGTCCTGGAAATAGTGCATCTAAGATAGGGGACAAAAAAGATAGATTATTTACATGTTTATCATAGAAATACACATGGAACTGCACTAAAGACCTTTTGGACAAAACAATGTAACACTTACCAGTCACAGTCATGTGCATGACTTTGCATTCCCGTGTCCCTACACAGTGTCCAGCACCGGCCCCTCACTGATGAACAGGACCAGTGTTATTTCTGGGGCTATGCCTTCATCCAACGTCTTGCTGTAGGTCCGGAAATGCTACTCCATGTCCTGGAGATAGTGCATCTAAGATAAGAAAAAAAAGATAAATTATTTACATGTTTATCATAGAAATACACATGGAACTGCACTAAAGATCTTTTGGACACAACAATGTAACACTTACCAGTCACAGTCATGTGTATGACTTTGCATTCCCGCGTCCCTACACAGTGTCCAGCACCGGCCCCTCACTGATGGAGAATGAACAGGAGCAGTGTTATTTCTGCTCAGTGCTGCTCTTTGGTGGACAATGGTTATGACATCACATGTGTGACACGCTGTTACCTCCTGGGAGTTCTATTTCAGTAGTGCTGCTCTCTGATTGGCTGAAAATAAAAAAAGCTTTCTAATATATTCTGTATGTCTGTTATCTAAGGTTTTTGACAAATTTTATTAAAATGGCGCCACTCCCTGTGGGTGCGTTATATTTGTTTCTCCTAACCAGACATTCTGTATATGTAATATCATTTGGTGGCCCCTACAGCCTGGGCCCATAGGTTTCTTACATAGATCAATGCTACTCCGGTAGGCTCAATGAGCAGCGCTGGTCGCCGGGACGTCTGACGAATGACGTCCCTGACGTTGCGGTCTGGAGCGAAGGATGTCACTAGTCAGACGTCCCAGCAGCCATTGATTTAAAGTGGTCGTGGCTCCTGCTGCCAGTTCAAGATCAGACACCATGGCCCTAGATTGACATACTGCAACACCGATCCCCTTTGCCTGTTGCAAAACTACAACTCTCAGCCTTAGGCTGTCAGGGCATGCTGGGAGTTGTAGCTTTGCAATAGCTGGACAGACGTCTGTCGAAAGGGGGGAAAAAGCACCAAAAATAAAGCAATGTGGGCTTTGAAAAACACCATTTATATGTTGTTTTTAATCACAGCCTAAGCCTAGGAACAAACACAATTCTTGTTTGATGTTTTGTTTTTTTTTTGCAAAAAACAAACAAACATCAAAATCTTCCCCCTCATTTCTTTTCTCAGCTATCTTTGTATTATTTTTGCTAAAAGCACTGGGGGGGGGGGGGGGGGGGGGTCTTAGAGATTTATCAAAACCAGGGAAGAGGGAAAGTGGACCAGTTGCCCATAGCAACCAATCAGGTAGTTTCTTTCATTTTTAAAAAGG
Source organism: Hyla sarda (assembly GCF_029499605.1). Classification (NCBI taxonomy): domain Eukaryota; kingdom Metazoa; phylum Chordata; class Amphibia; order Anura; family Hylidae; genus Hyla; species Hyla sarda. Next base: position 159,831 of record NW_026607613.1, read on the forward strand.
CCTCTGAAAAGTGAAAGAAGCGATCTGATTGGTTGCTATGGGCAACTGGTCCACTTGACCTCTGCACAGGTTTTCATACATCTGTCCCAATGTGTATTAATATTATCATCATCATCATCATCATCATCATTATTATTATTATTATTATTATGGGAAGTGTTTTTTCTTTGGTGTTTTTTTCCCCCTCTGGCTTTTCTCATTACAAGTCATGTGATTCTTTCATCATTTGACTGAAAAAATTGTGAGAAAATACCCCCCCCAAAAAAAAAAACATGCTCTCGGCATCCCACAGATTTGATAGCCTAAAAACACCATAAAAGGATGAAGAAACCCCCATTAGTGTCTGGTGTTTCATATTACCCTATTGATTCCAACCTAACATGTGCCCGCAGCGAGCATGGTGTTTTTTATGACAAACACGCCAAGTGTAATCCCAGCTGAAATGAATGTTTTCACAATAGGTGTGAACAGGCTGCAGGCTGTGCTAGATATATTTGCATAGTTGCGGCATACAGCATGTGCAGCATTTATGTGGCGGCTTTCCGCTGGCATATATGGCTTTCTGTACTGGTGAATGCAGCGGGCACTTACTGGTGGTTTTTTCCTAGCTGCATAGTTTTGCTCCACAACCACTCCGGTTGGGACCATTCTGACCGATCTAATGACCAAGATGCCGCAGTGAACGGCTTTCTTTCTGTGAAAGTTCTGGCGAACTACAATGCTCAGAAGAGGAGGAGCGCCATTGAGCTTTTGAAAAGAGAATTAGTTTGGAATGGTCAGGGCCATTGGCGTTTACAAAGCCCCCCGTGGTGCCAGAACAGTGGACCCCCCCACATGTGACCCCATTTTGTAAACTACACCCCTCACAGAATTTAATAAGGGGTGCAGTGAGTATTTACACCCCACAGCTCTTTGGAACAGTGGGCTGTGCAAATTAAAAATTTAATTTTTCATTTTTACGGACCACTGTTCCAAAAATCTGTCAGACACCTGTGGGGCGTAAATTCTCAATGTACCCCTTATTACATTACGTGAGGGGTGTAGTTTCCAAAATGGGGTCACATGTGTCGGGGGTCCATTGTTCTGGCACTATGGGGGCTTTGTAAACACATGTGGCCTTCAATTCCGGACAAATTTTCTCAACAAAATCACAATGGCGCTACTTCTCTTCGGAGCATTGTAGTTCGCCCGCAGAGCACTTTAAATTCACATATGGGGTATGTTCTTACTCAGAAGAGATGGGGTTACAAATTTGGGGGAAGCTTTTTTCCTATTTTCCTTTGTGAAAATGAAAAATTTAGGGTAACACCAGCATTTTAGTGAAATTTTTTTTTTTTTTTTCATTTTCCCATCCAACTTTAATGAAAATTCATCAAACACCTGTGGGGTGTTCAGGCTCATTATACCCCTTGTCACGTTCGGTGAGGGGTGTAGTTTCCAAAATGGGGTCACATGTGGGTATTTTTTTATTTTTTTTGCGTTTGTCAGAACCGCTGTACAATCAGCCACCCCTGTGCAAATCACCAATTTAGGCCTCAAATGTACATGGTGCGCTCTCATTCCTGAGCCTTGTTGTGAGCCCGCAGAGCATTTTACGCTCACATCTGGGGTATTTCCGTACTCAGGAGAAATTGCGTTAAAAATTTTGGGGGTCTTATTTTCCTTTTACTGCTTGTGGAAATAAAAAGTATGGGGCAACTCCAGCATGTTAGTGTAAACATTTTTAATTTTTTTACACTAACAGGCTGGTGTAGCCCCCAACTTTTCCTTTTCACAAGCAGTAAAAGGAAAAAAAGACCCCCAAAATTTGTAGTGCAATTTCTCCCGAGTACGGAGATACCCCATATGTGGCCCTAAACTGTTTCCTTGAAATACGACAGGGCTCCAAAGTGAGAGAGCGCCATGCGCATTTGAGGACTGAATTAGGGATTGCACAGGGGTGGACATAGGGGTATTCTACGCCAGTGATTCCCAAACAGGGTGCCTCCAGCTTTTGCTAAACTCCCAGCATGCCTGGACAGTCAGTGGCTGTCCAGAAATGCTGGGAGCTGTTGTTTTGCAACAGCTGGAGGCTCCATTTTGGAAACCCTGCCGTACAAGACGTTTTAAAAATTTTTATTGGGGGGGGGACAGTGTAAGGGGGTGTATATGCAGATTTTTACCCTTTATTATGTGTTAGTGTAGTGTAGTGTTTTTAGGGTACATTCACACTGGCGTGTTACAGTGAATTTCCCGCTAGGAGTTTGCGCTGCGGCGAAAAGTTTGAAGTAGGAAATTTACTGTAAACCTGTCCGTGTGAATGTACCCTGACTGTTGAGACCCAATTAGCTCCTAGCAGGCTATAACTACCCCTCCCCCTTATTACAATAATTAATTAAATAATAACTGACACAACAACAATTTAACTTTTCCGTGGGTGGGAATCGGCCACAGCTTTATTTATAAAATTACTTATATAAATAACAATTTAACTGTAACAAAGACACCGATTGGCTTCTTACCAACCCGAGAGGTGCTGCCACACTGTCCTGTGTGGAGGTCTACCCCGGGTTGACCCCGCTTTCACCGTCTTCTTACCGCCAAGCTGTGACTTACAATAAACAAAGATACAAAAAGGGAGGGAGGGAGGGCAAAACTCCGGGTCCTGGGCAGATTGAGGGGGGAAGGGAGGCACCACAGCTATAAATACCCAGGGGAGGGCCTCTGAAAGCCCGGGAAACTATTAAACCCCTGATTGGTGCACTCCTTCCCCCCTACCCATGGGACATACCACTGTAGCCACTGGCAAGTTTTACAGGCGGGGGAGGGGGCTAAAAAACCTTGCCTGTACATTTCTTAACCCCTTAACTGCTCACCAGTCAGGGGGCAAGCTAGTTATGCACAGCTTGCCCCTCCAGTACATTCACATGGGGGGCAAACCTCCAGCTGTTGCAAAACTACAACTCCCAGCATGTACTAATCACCGAAGGGCATGCTGGGAGATGTAGTTATGCATGCAACAGCTGAAGATACCCAACTACAATTCCCAGCATGCCGAGACAGCTGTTTGCTTTCTGGGCATGCTGGGAATTGCAGTTTTGCAACATCTGGAGAGCTACAGTTTTTAGATCACTGCACAGTGATCTCCAAACTGTGGACCTCCAGATGTTGCAAAACTACAACTCCCAGCATGCCCAGACAACAAACAGCTATGTGGGCATACTAGGAGTTGTAGTTTTGCAAGATCTGGAGGGATATAGTTTAGAGACCACTGTATAGTGGTCTCAAACTGCACCCCTCCAGCTGTTGCAAAACTACATATTCCAGCATGCCCAAACAGCTGTCTGGGCATGCTGGGAGTTGTAGTTTTGCAACATCTGGAGGGCTACAGTTAGAGACCACAGTCTCAGACTGTAGCCCTCCAGATCAACTTACCGGCTTCCATAGGATCCTCTTCAGAAGCACGTGACGGGTAAGTGGACGTCGGCGCCCGGTCCCCTTTGGTTCCCCGTTCTGCCCCGCCTATTGTGGGTGTACAAGACGGGGAAAATGAAAGTTAACCCCCCCCGCCCCCGGTCTGCTATTGGTCGTCCCCTCTGACGATCAATAGCAGACCAATAGCAGGGATAGGAGGGGTGGCAACCCTGCCACCCCACTCCTATGCCTACAGGGGGATCGTGGGTGTCTTAGACAACCGCGATCTCCCTTCTATTTTGGGTCACCGGGTCACAATAGACCCGTATGACCCAGAATCGGCGCAAATCGCAAGTGTGAATTCACTTGCGATTCGCGCCGATCACCGATGGGGGGGGGGGGATATCAGCAGTCACCCTGGCCCGGTCCCCGTGCCGTGCGGCGGGGAATGAAATTTCCACGGGCGTATGGATACGCCCTGGGTCCTTAAGTACCAGGACGTCAAAGCGTATCCATACGCCCTAGGTCCTTAAGTGGTTAAACACTAACCTTGAGGTTGGGGAAATTTGCCAGATTTGTAAATTATTTCTATTTAAAAATCTTAATCCTTCCAATACTTATCAGCTGCTGTAATCTACAGAGGAAGTTATTTTCTTTTTGGATTTCATTCCAGTCTGACCACAGTGCTCTCTGCTGACACTCTTTTTTTATTATAAAAGTACAAAACACAAAACAAGTTCATTTCACTGTAACAAAATTAACAAAACTGAACATAACAACAAACTATTCATCTCAAAATAACAACTTAAACCGGCCAGCCCAGATAAACCAAAATAAATAAATAAATAAATCATTACCTACTATAGTCCAACACACACACACACACACACACACATACATACCTAATGAACATAAATAAAGCTTTCCTCGCTGGGATCAAAAACTAAAAATATCCAAACTAGGAAACATAACCACACTGCCCCCCCCCCCCCCCCTAATAACAAGACAAAAAAATATGGCTAGCTGCCGTAACAAAAATAATCCAACTTGGATAACAAAATATATATTATTTTTTTATACATCTATATTTTTTTTCCTTTTTTTATATACTATATATATATATATATATATATATATATATATATATATATATATATATATACATACACATATCCACATACATACACATACACACATACATACATATATACATACACACATTTTTTCTTTTTTTTTTTCTTTTTTGTTTTTTAACTTCCCCTACCCCCCAACCCCCCCCCCCCCCCCCCAAACACACATACATATACCCACAAACAAAAACTAATCCAGACTGGGACACAAACATAAACATAAACACAGACATAAATATAGTGTACTCTTAACACAATGCTATAATAACTGAAAACTGGTCCGACTGCCTTTCTCACAAAATAATTATGACATTATATAAAAAAAAAAAATAAAAAAAAAAAATTATACATAAAACCATACAGAATATACATAACAAACAACTTAATAACACAGAAAAACAACCAACCTATACTAAACTATCCCATCACCCACCACTCCCTCTGGACATGGGTCAGAGTCCATAGGTCACAGTTTTTGTCCACAACTGACCCATACCGGACCCCCAAAATAGTACCCACTGCAACAGTCCAGTCCTGGGTACACACCACCACCACCCCCCAAAAAAACCCCACCCAACCTAAAATACACCCCTACCCACCTAATGTAAACAGACCAATATATACAAAACAATATATACATATTCTACAACAAAGCAATATTAACAATACAATACACCAAAACCACAAGGCCCAAGTTTGGTTGCCCGCAAGCCCTTTACAATCCATCCATAGAAAACAAAACAAAAGGCTAAGGTGACATGCATAGCCCCCCACCAGGAAGAAGGATGGCAATCCTGATAAAATTAAATTGAAATTCCTCTCCCTTTCAACCTCTAACCCTATCACTATCCCTTCATGAAACTGACCCTATACTCACCCTAAGATATATACACTATCCCTGGCCAAAATAAGGTACTTCACCTTAAGGGCCTAGTACCTAGGGCACATCAAAAGAAAACCCTCTCCATAGGAGAGAAGCCCTACTGGTACCAAGACTGCCATACTCCAAAGACCTAATCTTCCCAAGGTCACCGGTGATATTCCTACAGACCTCCACCTCGGAGAGGATTTTCTGTTGGGTTGACACTAAACACCGTGCGTTCCACGTGTAGTACCTAACCACTAAACTAACTAAGAATAAAGTGCCCCGGTCTCGGCCACCCAGGGACCTGAATGCCCCATAAGCCCACTCCGGATAGGTAAGGCCGGCAAGTTGACTCCAGCCGATGGAAGCGCCCACCCGGTTGTAAACCCCTATATTAAAGGGACAATGAAGCAGGAAGTGGTCCATGCTTTCCAGCGTGTCCCCACACTCTGGCGCCAGGCCAAGTCCCAAAACTTCTGGGGGATCCTTTTCATGTTCAAAAGATACAACCCCACCCTCAGATCCCGACCTGGGCAGTCCCTGAGCGCCAGAGGCTTCTGGAAGTGGGTCAACAGAACCCGTTTGTCAAGGAACTGCTTTGACTGGGTCCTGATCTCCCACACTCCCAGACCCCACCGACGTATCGCCTTCAGAGTCGGGGTAGCGTAAGCCGGAAGATATCCATGGGGCGTACGGAGGTCCTTCACTTGCCCTTCTGTCTCCCATTCCTGGAAGAAAGGCCGAAACCATTCCCTGCAGGAGAGTACCCACGGAGAAGCCCTCTCTGACCAGAGGTTTGCGATGTTGGCTTTCAAGAAGGTGTTCGTAAAGAACACCACAGGGTTTACCATAGATAAACCCCCTAGTCTCCTCGTGCGGTATGTAACCTCCCTCTTGACTAGGTTCATCCTGTTCCCCCATAACAGTTGGAAAAACAGGCTGTAGATCCTAGTGTAGTAAGCCTCTGGCAAGATACATACACTGCCCAGATAGATAAACAAGGGGAGCAGGTACAATTTGATCAGGTGTACCCTTTCCCTGAGGGTCATAGACCAACCCTTCCACTGGTCCACCTTCTGAGCGGCATCCTGGAGCTTACCATCCCAGTTTTTGGTGGGATAATCATCCTGGCCGAATGTGATGCCTAAGACTTTTGCTGATTCTTGGGGCCCTGGAAGGGTGTCCGGGAGATCAAACATGGGTTCCCCCCCTCCCAGCCAGAGACTTTCACACTTATCCCGGTTGATCTTAGACCCGGATGCCTCCGAGTAGCGGTCCACCTCCGACATCACCACACCGACCTCCTCTCTCGTGGAGACGAAAATAGTGACATCGTCAGCGTACGCCACCACTCTCTGGGTGACAGCCGGCTCCGCCAGACTCATCCCGACTCCCGCCAACGGCCCACAATCTACCCTCCGGATGAAGGGATCGATTGCGAACACGTATAAAAGCGGGCTCAAAGGACAACCCTGACGGACTCCGGACCCCACCTCAAAAGAGCGGCCAGACCACCCGTTCACCAGCGGGAAACTCTCTGCCCCTGCATACAAGATCTTAAGCCAATTAACAAAAGTAGTTGGTAAGCCATATCTCAGGAGGACGGACCATAGGTACTCGTGGTTTACCCGATCAAATGCTTTGGCCTGATCCAAGGACAGCAAGTACCCCTTCCAAAGACCTGCACTACTCCGCTCCACTGCCTCCCTGACACTAAGGACAGCACTTAAGGTGCTTCGGCCTGGAACAGAGCAGTGCTGAGCCCCCGAAAGGAGCCGGGGTGCAAACTTCACCAGCCGATTAAACAGTATCTTGGCCAGAAGCTTCCTGTCCGTATTGAGAAGAGCTATGGGCCTCCAATTCTCAATCTGGCTAGGATCTTTACCCTTTGACAGAAGAATCAGGGCTGACCTCCTCATTGACTTCGGCAGAGTACCCGAGGAGAGACACTCTTTGAATACCTCAGTCAAGAGGGGAGCTAAAGACTCCTTAAAGGTCCTGTACCACTCGGATGTTAAGCCATCCGGACCTGGCGACTTCTTGGGGGCGAGCCCCTCGATCGCCAGTCTCACTTCCTCTTCCCTGATTTCTTCTGCCAAAACATCAAGAGAGGGGTCTACCCCTGGCTCAGGAATGGTTTCAGTCAGGAAAACCGACATCCTGTCTCGATCTAGATCCTTCCTCCCCAAGAGGTGCGAGTAGAAGGATCTGACGACCTCCAAGATCCCTGATCTGGACCGATTCAGAGATCCTGTACTATCAATCAGTCCTGAAATGACTTTACTACTCACTGACATCTTACAGTTTCTGTAAGGGTCGGGCGAGCGGTACTTCCCGTAATCCCTCTCAAAAACCAAAGATGCGTGTCTATCGTACTGACACCTCATCAGCAAGGATTTCACTCTGGAGATATCCTCTCGGCTACCTCCAGTCGAGACGAGAAGCTCGAGTTTCCTCCTCAGACCCTGATACAAGCGATACCTGTTCAGGGACCTGAGGCTCGAGAGCTGGCGGAAGAACCCCGCAACCCGCTTCTTGAATATCTCCCACCACTCTGACTTACTACTACAAAGGTCCAGTAAAGGTACCTGACTCTGAAGAAAATCCTCAAAGGACTGTCTTATCTCCGCTTCCTCCAGGAGGGACGAATTCAGCTTCCAATAACCTTTTCCCATCCGGGGGGTCTCTGAAACATTCAGGGAAAACAAAATCATACAGTGATCGGAGAACTCCACCTCAACCACGGACACTGCAGAAGAGACGGCTTCCTCCTTTAAATAAAACCTATCTATCCTAGACCTGCGACTACCTTGATGATAGGTGAAACCCGCGTGGCCCGAGGGGCTCTGGATGTGGGCGTCCTCTAGGCGAGCTTCTCTAGTTATGCTAATCAGTGCCACACTATCACAAGTCAGCGGACCATTGGAGCCTCTCCGATCTTGGGACCTCGTGACATTATTGAAGTCCCCTCCAAAGATCACTTGCCGACTCGTAAAAAGAAAGGGCTTAATCCTCATAAAGAGATCTTTACGGCCCGCTTAGTTTGCGGGGCATAGATGTTAATGAGCCGGAGCTCTTGTCCCTTCATGAAGACATCTAAGATCAGGCACCTCCCCATTTCTAATTCAATAACCCGTCGGCATTCAACAGGAGCGGTAAAAAGGACCACCCCACTATACGGCTCAGCTGCAAGAGACCAGTGGGAGGGGCCGCGCCTCCACTCTCTTCTGGCTTTTACCAGAGAGCCTAGATCTGACAACCTGGTCTCTTGTAAAAAGAAAATATTGGCTTCAACACGGCCGAGAAAATCAAAGGCTGCAAATCTAGCCGTATCCGACTTTATGCTGGCACAATTAATAGATGCCAGTGTCAATGGGGTGAGTGCCGCCATACAGGGTGATTAAATTAGACGGCCACACCCTTTACTTTTGCTTCCCTTTCTTTTTCGCCCCCTCATCCCCTGAAGAAGACGAGAGGGCAGTACCACACTTAGACCTTTTTTTGGATTCAGATTGATCCATTTGATCCCCGTCTCCATCCGGCCCCGGTCTAGCCCTGCCCTCCGAGGAAGGTGTCCCGACAGGACAGGGCCCAGTTCCCCCCAGAGGCTCTTTCTTCCTAGGCACCCCGCCCTCACCTTCCCCCTCCAAGGAGGGGGAGGAGATGGTATCGAGGACGAGGTACCGGTTTGACAGGTCAATCAGAGGGGGGGCAGTCAGGCTTCCGTTTTGGACCTGGCCCGTAGTACAGGGAACAGATGACTCTGACCTCTTCTTTCTCCCTTTCCTTTTGCCCTTATCTTTCTTTTTAGGCCTCTCCCCACTATCCTCATCCACAATTTCATAGTGGGAGGAATCAGAAAGGTCGGCCATATTGCCATCCTCTTTGCGCAGTCTCCTGATCTCCTCATCTAGCACGTTCTCCTCCAGGGCTTCAGCAGTTACAGGGCCAGCTTCAGGAGCAGGGGCTGAAGCTACCCCCGCCACCTGGGCACTCTCCAGCTCCCTACTCCTTCTACGATTTTCCTCCCGCCTTAGTTTGGCGGGGCCCTTTTTCCTCCTCACTAGCCCTGTTGTGCCCCCATCCCTGCTCGTACCCTCCCCAGCCGAGGCAACTTCACAGCTCTCCTCAGCCGGAGCGGCCGCCGCACGGGTGAAGGCGCTAGGACACCGGCTAAAAGGGTGTCCGAGGACACCACACAGGTGGCACCGGATCTGCCGACAGGATGCAGCCAGATGACCCACCCCACCACACAAAGCGCAGACCTGCACAGTACATGCTGCGCTAAAGTGGGTGGGGCTGCCACACCTGTGACAGACCTTAGGCTGCCCCTGGTAGAAGACCTGAATCCTATCACGTCCAAGGAAGGCGGCTGACGGAATGTGGTTAACCGTACTGCCTGAACGCTTGAGTTTGACGGAAAACGTCCAGGCCCCGGACCAGATCCCGTGCTCATCAAAGTTTTTCTTGGGCATGTCCGTCACATCCCCATACCGACCGAGCCAGGTCATGATGTCATAACAATAAAGCGACTTGTTACGGGTCAAAACGGTCACTTTCTTGACAGAGTTCTGACGGGAAATCGCCTTTACGGTGAAATCCCGCCAGCCGGGCTCGTTCTTCGCCACTTCATAGTTTGACCAGAAGAGTTCAAGACCCTCTGGCCAAACGAAACTGACGTCAAACTCAGACGAACCGTAGGGGTGAATCAGGGCAAAGATGTCACTCGCCCTGAATTCCATCTGAAGGAGGAGCTCAACCACTTTAGCGCGAGGTGGACACGCATCCTCGCCCCTCCAAATCAGACGGACCACATTCCTACGGTTATTGTCCTACCTGGGTGTCGGGAGGGACCAGACCACCTCCCCATTCCGCTCTCGGAAAGCCCCCAAACCGTGTCTCTCTATCCAGAAAGACAGGTCGACCTCACCCCTTCCCTCTACCTGGATCGACCTGTCACCCCTGCGTAGAGCCTCCAGGAGGCGCTGTTGCAAATGGCCCCCAGGGCCGGACGGAGACGGGGACCCCCCTGAACCCCCGGCAGCGACATTAGCATAGCTCCTGGGAGCAGTCACTGCCGGGGGGGCAGCCGGACCAGACCCAGAGCCAGAACCACTTACAACACCATTCACACCACAACTCTCAACCTCTTTATTTCCAGCCATACTATTACCACTCCCATCAACATTCACTCCACTGACACTTCCACATACACTCCTCTCACCCACAACACTACTACACCCATCAATATCACATCCTACATTCTTGTCCTGACTAACAAATTCTGGGCTGGCTGGGACTTGTAGTATGGCTGGCTTTAGTAAAGTCCTTTGTGCTGGCTTAGCCGCTGCTGGGGTCGACGCCGATGGCTTCTCCTTCATGGCTGCTATCACATCCTGATTCTGGGACTGCCCCACCGGGCGCACCCCAGCTCCTCCCACAACGCCAGCACCTGCTTCACCCGACTTCACAGGCTCTGTGGATAATCCCGGCGCCCGGACACTCCCCCCCCCTCACAGGGGAGTGCCTTGCAGTGCCGGTAATGCCCACAGTACTCGGGGAACCGCCCCCCGAGCACCCAGGGGCATAACTTTCGCTGCCCACCATGAGCCCATCCTGCCCCTCCCTACCGGCAGGATGGGTGGGCTTCACATCTATTGCGTCTGCAGCTTTTACTGACGCCATGCTGTAACTCTTTTTATTATAAAAATGAAAAACAAATCTGATACAAAACATAAAACAAAAACAAGCTTAACCAGCTATAACAAACATAACATAAATAAAATTACAAAAACAAAATCTGCCTAACCGGCCAGGCCAAATTTACTAAAATATACTTTTACTTTTTTCACATACCAAAAAACTAAATATCACACTCAAACACGCATTCCAAAAAGAACATAAAAATAGCCCAACTTGGCTTATAAAAATATATAAAACATAAAATAAGCACGACTTGGCTATAAAACAAAAGAAAAGGAACATAAAGGTAGCACAACTTGGCTGTAACTCAAAAATGACCCTTACCCAGGGGGAAAAAAAATAAAAATAAAAAATAAAAAAATAAAAATATTTCAGCACAACTTGCTAATAAATAACACTCTGCCTCACAGCCAGAGATCCACCGGTGAAAGAAGGGCAGGGAAAAGCAGCGCGGAGACGCGGCCGGAGAGAGGGCCCAAAGAGCCCAGCCCCACGCACCGCCCCCGCACGGCCGCAAGGCCCGCAAAGCACGCCCAGCACGGCAAGGAGCCGAGGACGGCCAGAGAGGATCTGCGCGCGGCCCAGAAACCGGCGAGAGCCGGACCCAAAAAGAGCAAGCCACAACCGAAGAAAAGGACAACACCGCCGAAAAGCGAGACCGCGAAGCCGGAGGCGAGGAGAACAGAGACACCGGAGGGGAGCAGCCCCCCCAAGGAGGAAAAAATAAAATATAAAATTTTATACACAAACATGTATACATGCACATACGCAAGCATACACATACATATACATACATATATACATATATACATACACATGTATATACACATAAACGCACACATATACATTCACATAAACACATATGACACTACTTAACTACTGGCCCGACTGCACTATACACTATATAATATAAAACAATATAAATACAAAACCCAATATATACAAAACACAATATATACAAAACTTACTGAAAATACACAAAAATATACTACAGAAAACAACGGAAAACACCTACACTAAAACTGTCCCCTCACCCACACCACCCCTCCTGTACATGGGTCAGAGTCCATACCGTCCTTTTCCAGTCCTTAACTGACCCATGTCAGGACCCCAAAACACCACAAAACCACCACCCACAAATACACCCTCCCCACCTAACACTCCTCCCAACCAACTTATATACAAACTTATACATTCTGAACCACCACCCCCTTTAGGCCCAAGTTTGGTTGCCTGTAAGCCCTTCATACCATGTAAATTGAAAACAAAACAAAAAGCTAATGTGCACATGCATCAGCCCACCACCAGGGAGAAGGATGGCAGACCTGATACATAAATCATTTTATACTCTTTCCCTAACTCCCCCTACAATTCTCCCTAATTCTATCCCTACAATAAATCTGACCCTACCCTCACCCTATCTCTACCCCTATAACACTGCCCCTAACCAAAATAAAAGGTACTCTACCCAAAAGGTTTAGTACCTAGGGCACATGAAATGAGAAACCTCTCCACAGGAGAGAAGCCCTACTGGTACCAAGACTGCCATACTCCAAAGACCTGATCTTCCCGAGGTCACCGGTGATGTTCCTACAGACCTCCACCTCGGAGAGGATTTTCTGTTGGGTCGACACTAAGCACCGTGCATTCCACGTGTAGTACCTAACCACTAAACTGACTAAAAATAAAGTGCCCCGATCTCGGCCACCCAGGTTCCTGAATGCCCCATAAGCCCACTCCGGATAGGCAAGGCCAGCAAGTTGACTCCAGCCGATGGAAGCGCCCACCCTGTTGTAGACCCCTATGTTAAAGGGACAATGAAGCAGGAAGTGGTCCATGCTTTCCAGCGTGTCCCCGCACTCTTCTCGGGGACATCCCCGGTCATCAGAGTTCCTGTACTTCAGGTTGTCCTTTACACATAGCTTCCCCTGAAAGCAGCGCCAGGCCAAGTCCCAAAACTTCTGGGGGATCCTTTTCATGTTTAAAAGATACAACCCCACCCTCAGATCCCGACCTGGGCAGTCCCTGAGCGCCAGAGGCTTCTGGAAGTGGGTCAACAGAACCCGTTTGTCAAGGAACTGCCTTGACTGGGTCCTGATCTCCCACACTCCCAGACCCCACCGACGTATCGCCTTCAGAGTCGGGGTAGCGTAAGCCGGAAGATATCCATGGGGCGTACGGAGGTCCTTCACTTGCCCTCCTGTCTCCCATTCCTGGAAGAAAGGCCGAAACCACTCCTTGCAGGAGAGTACCCACGGAGGAGCCCTCTCTGACCAGAGGTTCGAGATGTTAGCTTTCAAGAAGGTGTTGGTTAAGAACACCACAGGGTTTACCATAGATAAACCCCCTAGTCTCCTCGCGCGGTACGTAACCTCCCTCTTGACTAGGTTCAACCTGTTCCCCCATAACAGTTGGAAAAACAGGCTGTAGACCCTAGTGTAGTAAGCCTCTGGTAAGATACATACACTGCCCAGATAGATAAACAAGGGGAGCAGGTACGATTTGATCAGGTGTACCCTTTCCCTGAGGGTCATAGACCAACCCTTCCACTGGTTCACCCTCTGAGTGGCATCCTGGAGCTTACCATCCCAGTTTTTGGTGGGATAATCATCCTGGCCGAATGTGATGCCCAGAATTTTTGCTGACTCTTGGAGCCCTGGAAGGGTGTCAGGGAGATCAAACGTGGGATCTCCCCCTCCCAGCCAGAGACTTTCACACTTATCCCGGTTGATCTTGGACCCGGATGCCTCCGAGTAGCGGTCCACCTCTGACATCACCACATCGACCTCCTCCCGTGAGGAGACGAAAATAGTGACATCATCAGCGTACGCCACCACTCTCTGGGCGACATCCGGCTCCGCCAGAGTCATCCCGACTCCCGCCAACGGCCCACAATCTACCCTCCGGACGAAGGGATCGATTGCGAACACGTATAACAGCGGGCTCAAAGGACAACCCTGACGGACTCCGGACCCCACCTCAAAAGAGCGGCCAGACCAACCGTTCACCAGCGGGAAACTCTCTGCCCCTGCATATAAGGTGACAAGCCAATTCACAAAAGTACTCGGTAAGCCATATCTCAGGAGGACGGACCATAGGTACTCGTGGTTTACCCGATCAAATGCTTTGGCCTGATCCAAGGACAGCAAGTACCCCTTCCAAAGACCTGCACTACTCCGCTCCACTGCCTCCCTGACACTAAGGATAGCACTTAAGGTGCTTCGGCCTGGAACAGAGCAGTGCTGAGCCCCCGAAAGGAGCCGGGGTGCAAACTTCACCAACCGATTAAACAGTATCTTGGCCAGAAGCTTCCTGTCCGTATTGAGAAGAGCTATGGGCCTCCAATTCTCAATCTGGCTAGGATCTTTACCCTTTGACAGAAGAATCAGGGCTGACCTCCTCATTGACTTCGGCAGAGTACCCGAGGAGAGACACTCATTGAATATCTCAGTCAAGAGGGGAGCTAAAGACTCCTTAAAGGTCCTGTACCACTCAGATGTTAAGCCATCCGGACCTGGCGACTTCTTGGGGGCGAGCCCCTCGATCGCCAGTCTCACTTCCTCTTCCCTGATTTCTTCTGCCAAAACATCAAGAGAGGGGTCTACCCCTGGCTCAGGAATGGTTTCAGTCAGGAAAACCGACATCCTGTCTCGATCTAGATCCTTCCTCCCCAAGAGGTGCGAGTAGAAGGATCTGACGACCTCCAAGATCCCTGATCTGGACCGATTCAGAGATCCTGTACTATCAATCAGTCCTGAAATGACTTTACTACTCACTGACATCTTACAGTTTCTGTAAGGGTCGGGCGAGCGGTACTTCCCATAATCCCTCTCAAAAACCAAAGATGTGTGTCTATCGTACTGACACCTCATCAGCAAGGATTTCACTCTGGAGATATCCTCTCGGCTACCTCCAGTCGAGACGAGAAGCTCGAGTTTCCTCCTCAGACCCTGATACAAGCGATACCTGTTCAGGGACCTGAGGCTCGAGAGCTGGCGGAAGAACCCCGCAACCCGCTTCTTGAATATCTCCCACCACTCTGACTTACTACTACATAGGTCCAGTAAAGGTACCTGACTCTGAAAAAAACCCTCAAAGGACTGTCTTATCTCCGCTTCCTCCAGGAGGGACGAATTCAGCTTCCAATAACCTTTTCCCATCCGGGGGGTCTCTGAAACATTCAGGGAAAACAAAATCATACAGTGATCGGAGAACTCCACCTCAACCACGGACACTGCAGAAGAGACGGCTTCCTCCTTTAAATAAAACCTATCTATCCTAGACCTGCGACTACCTTGATGATAGGTGAAACCCGCGTGGCCCGAGGGGCTCCGGATGTGGGCGTCCTCTAGGCGAGCTTCTCTAGTTATGCTAATCAGTGCCACACTATCACAAGTCAGCGGACCATTGGAGCCTCCCCGATCTTGGGACCTCGTGACATTATTGAAGTCCCCTCCAAAGATCACTTGCAGACTCGTAAAAAGAAAGGGCTTAATCCTCATAAAGAGATCTTTACGGCCCCGCTTAGTTTGCGGGGCATAGATGTTAATGAGCCGGAGCTCTTGTCCCTTCATGAAGACATCTAAGATCAGGCACCTCCCCATTTCTAATTCAATAACCCGTCGGCATTCAACAGGAGCGATAAAAAGGACCGCCACCCCACTATACGGCTCAGCTGCAAGAGACCAGTGGGAGGGGCCGCGCCTCCACTCTCTTCTGGCTTTTACCAGAGAGCCTAGATCTGACAACCTGGTCTCTTGTAAAAAGAAAATATTGGCTTCAACACGGCCGAGAAAATCAAAGGCTGCAAATCTAGCCGTATCCGACTTTATGCTGGCACAATTAATAGATGCCAGTGTCAATGGGGTGAGTGCCGCCATACAGGGTGATTAAATTAGACGGCCACACCCTTTACTTTTGCTTCCCTTTCTTTTTCGCCCCCTCATCCCCTGAAGAAGACGAGAGGGCAGGACCACACTTAGACCTTTTTTTGGATTCAGATTGATCCATTTGATCCCCGTCTCCATCCGGCCCCGGTCTAGCCCTGCTCTCCGAGGAAGGTGTCCCGACAGGACAGGGCCCAGTTCCCCCCAGAGGCTCTTTCTTCCTAGGCACCCCGCCCTCACCTTCCCCCTCCAAGGAGGGGGAGGAGATGGTATCGAGGACGAGGTACCGGTTTGACAGGTCAATCAGAGGGGGGGCAGTCAGGCTTCCGTTTTGGACCTGGCCCGTAGTACAGGGAACAGATGACTCTGACCTCTTCTTTCTCCCTTTCCTTTTGCCCTTATCTTTCTTTTTAGGCCTCTCCCCACTATCCTCATCCACAATTTCATAGTGGGAGGAATCAGAAAGGTCGGCCATATTGCCATCCTCTTTGCGCAGTCTCCTGATCTCCTCATCTAGCACGTTCTCCTCCAGGGCTTCAGCAGTTACAGGGCCAGCTTCAGGAGCAGGGGCTGAAGCTACCCCCGCCACCTGGGCACTCTCCAGCTCCCTACTCCTTCTACGATTTTCCTCCCGCCTTAGTTTGGCGGGGCCCTTTTTCCTCCTCACTAGCCCTGTTGTGCCCCCATCCCTGCTCGTACCCTCCCCAGCCGAGGCAACTTCACAGCTCTCCTCAGCCGGAGCGGCCGCCGCACGGGTGAAGGCGCTAGGACACCGGCTAAAAGGGTGTCCGAGGACACCACACAGGTGGCACCGGATCTGCCGACAGGATGCAGCCAGATGACCCACCCCACCACACAAAGCGCAGACCTGCACAGTACATGCTGCGCTAAAGTGGGTGGGGCTGCCACACCTGTGACAGACCTTAGGCTGCCCCTGGTAGAAGACCTGAATCCTATCACGTCCAAGGAAGGCGGCTGACGGAATGTGGTTAACCGTACTGCCTGAACGCTTGAGTTTGACGGAAAACGTCCAGGCCCCGGACCAGATCCCGTGCTCATCAAAGTTTTTCTTGGGCATGTCCGTCACATCCCCATACCGACCGAGCCAGGTCATGATGTCATAACAATAAAGCGACTTGTTACGGGTCAAAACGGTCACTTTCTTGACAGAGTTCTGACGGGAAATCGCCTTTACGGTGAAATCCCGCCAGCCGGGCTCGTTCTTCGCCACTTCATAGTTTGACCAGAAGAGTTCAAGACCCTCTGGCCAAACGAAACTGACGTCAAACTCAGACGAACCGTAGGGGTGAATCAGGGCAAAGATGTCACTCGCCCTGAATTCCATCTGAAGGAGGAGCTCAACCACTTTAGCGCGAGGTGGACACGCATCCTCGCCCCTCCAAATCAGACGGACCACATTCCTACGGTTATTGTCCTACCTGGGTGTCGGGAGGGACCAGACCACCTCCCCATTCCGCTCTCGGAAAGCCCCCAAACCGTGTCTCTCTATCCAGAAAGACAGGTCGACCTCACCCCTTCCCTCTACCTGGATCGACCTGTCACCCCTGCGTAGAGCCTCCAGGAGGCGCTGTTGCAAATGGCCCCCAGGGCCGGACGGAGACGGGGACCCCCCTGAACCCCCGGCAGCGACATTAGCATAGCTCCTGGGAGCAGTCACTGCCGGGGGGGCAGCCGGACCAGACCCAGAGCCAGAACCACTTACAACACCATTCACACCACAACTCTCAACCTCTTTATTTCCAGCCATACTATTACCACTCCCATCAACATTCACTCCACTGACACTTCCACATACACTCCTCTCACCCACAACACTACTACACCCATCAATATCACATCCTACATTCTTGTCCTGACTAACAAATTCTGGGCTGGCTGGGACTTGTAGTATGGCTGGCTTTAGTAAAGTCCTTTGTGCTGGCTTAGCCGCTGCTGGGGTCGACGCCGATGGCTTCTCCTTCATGGCTGCTATCACATCCTGATTCTGGGACTGCCCCACCGGGCGCACCCCAGCTCCTCCCACAACGCCAGCACCTGCTTCACCCGACTTCACAGGCTCTGTGGATAATCCCGGCGCCCGGACACTCCCCCCCCCTCACAGGGGAGTGCCTTGCAGTGCCGGTAATGCCCACAGTACTCGGGGAACCGCCCCCCGAGCACCCAGGGGCATAACTTTCGCTGCCCACCATGAGCCCATCCTGCCCCTCCCTACCGGCAGGATGGGTGGGCTTCACATCTATTGCGTCTGCAGCTTTTACTGACGCCATGCTGTAACTCTTTTTATTATAAAAATGAAAAACAAATCTGATACAAAACATAAAACAAAAACAAGCTTAACCAGCTATAACAAACATAACATAAATAAAATTACAAAAACAAAATCTGCCTAACCGGCCAGCCCAAATTTACTAAAATATACTTTTACTTTTTTCACATACCAAAAAACTAAATATCACACTCAAACACGCATTCCAAAAAGAACATAAAAATAGCCCAACTTGGCTTATAAAAATATATAAAACATAAAATAAGCACGACTTGGCTATAAAACAAAAGAAAAGGAACATAAAGGTAGCTCAACTTGGCTGTAACTCAAAAATGACCCTTACCCAGGGGGAAAAAAAATAAAAATAAAAAATAAAAAAATAAAAATATTTCAGCACAACTTGCTAATAAATAACACTCTGCCTCACAGCCAGAGATCCACCGGTGAAAGAAGGGCAGGGAAAAGCAGCGCGGAGACGCGGCCGGAGAGAGGGCCCAAAGAGCCCAGCCCCACGCACCGCCCCCGCACGGCCGCAAGGCCCGCAAAGCACGCCCAGCACGGCAAGGAGCCGAGGACGGCCAGAGAGGATCTGCGCGCGGCCCAGAAACCGGCGAGAGCCGGACCCAAAAAGAGCAAGCCACAACCGAAGAAAAGGACAACACCGCCGAAAAGCGAGACCGCGAAGCCGGAGGCGAGGAGAACAGAGACACCGGAGGGGAGCAGCCCCCCCAAGGAGGAAAAAATAAAATATAAAATTTTATACACAAACATGTATACATGCACATACGCAAGCATACACATACATATACATACATATATACATATATACATACACATGTATATACACATAAACGCACACATATACATTCACATAAACACATATGACACTACTTAACTACTGGCCCGACTGCACTATACACTATATAATATAAAACAATATAAATACAAAACCCAATATATACAAAACACAATATATACAAAACTTACTGAAAATACACAAAAATATACTACAGAAAACAACGGAAAACACCTACACTAAAACTGTCCCCTCACCCACACCACCCCTCCTGTACATGGGTCAGAGTCCATACCGTCCTTTTCCAGTCCTTAACTGACCCATGTCAGGACCCCAAAACACCACAAAACCACCACCCACAAATACACCCTCCCCACCTAACACTCCTCCCAACCAACTTATATACAAACTTATACATTCTGAACCACCACCCCCTTTAGGCCCAAGTTTGGTTGCCTGTAAGCCCTTCATACCATGTAAATTGAAAACAAAACAAAAAGCTAATGTGCACATGCATCAGCCCACCACCAGGGAGAAGGATGGCAGACCTGATACATAAATCATTTTATACTCTTTCCCTAACTCCCCCTACAATTCTCCCTAATTCTATCCCTACAATAAATCTGACCCTACCCTCACCCTATCTCTACCCCTATAACACTGCCCCTAACCAAAATAAAAGGTACTCTACCCAAAAGGTTTAGTACCTAGGGCACATGAAATGAGAAACCTCTCCACAGGAGAGAAGCCCTACTGGTACCAAGACTGCCATACTCCAAAGACCTGATCTTCCCGAGGTCACCGGTGATGTTCCTACAGACCTCCACCTCGGAGAGGATTTTCTGTTGGGTCGACACTAAGCACCGTGCATTCCACGTGTAGTACCTAACCACTAAACTGACTAAAAATAAAGTGCCCCGATCTCGGCCACCCAGGTTCCTGAATGCCCCATAAGCCCACTCCGGATAGGCAAGGCCAGCAAGTTGACTCCAGCCGATGGAAGCGCCCACCCTGTTGTAGACCCCTATGTTAAAGGGACAATGAAGCAGGAAGTGGTCCATGCTTTCCAGCGTGTCCCCGCACTCTTCTCGGGGACATCCCCGGTCATCAGAGTTCCTGTACTTCAGGTTGTCCTTTACACATAGCTTCCCCTGAAAGCAGCGCCAGGCCAAGTCCCAAAACTTCTGGGGGATCCTTTTCATGTTTAAAAGATACAACCCCACCCTCAGATCCCGACCTGGGCAGTCCCTGAGCGCCAGAGGCTTCTGGAAGTGGGTCAACAGAACCCGTTTGTCAAGGAACTGCCTTGACTGGGTCCTGATCTCCCACACTCCCAGACCCCACCGACGTATCGCCTTCAGAGTCGGGGTAGCGTAAGCCGGAAGATATCCATGGGGCGTACGGAGGTCCTTCACTTGCCCTCCTGTCTCCCATTCCTGGAAGAAAGGCCGAAACCACTCCTTGCAGGAGAGTACCCACGGAGGAGCCCTCTCTGACCAGAGGTTCGAGATGTTAGCTTTCAAGAAGGTGTTGGTTAAGAACACCACAGGGTTTACCATAGATAAACCCCCTAGTCTCCTCGCGCGGTACGTAACCTCCCTCTTGACTAGGTTCAACCTGTTCCCCCATAACAGTTGGAAAAACAGGCTGTAGACCCTAGTGTAGTAAGCCTCTGGTAAGATACATACACTGCCCAGATAGATAAACAAGGGGAGCAGGTACGATTTGATCAGGTGTACCCTTTCCCTGAGGGTCATAGACCAACCCTTCCACTGGTTCACCCTCTGAGTGGCATCCTGGAGCTTACCATCCCAGTTTTTGGTGGGATAATCATCCTGGCCGAATGTGATGCCCAGAATTTTTGCTGACTCTTGGAGCCCTGGAAGGGTGTCAGGGAGATCAAACGTGGGATCTCCCCCTCCCAGCCAGAGACTTTCACACTTATCCCGGTTGATCTTGGACCCGGATGCCTCCGAGTAGCGGTCCACCTCTGACATCACCACATCGACCTCCTCCCGTGAGGAGACGAAAATAGTGACATCATCAGCGTACGCCACCACTCTCTGGGCGACATCCGGCTCCGCCAGAGTCATCCCGACTCCCGCCAACGGCCCACAATCTACCCTCCGGACGAAGGGATCGATTGCGAACACGTATAACAGCGGGCTCAAAGGACAACCCTGACGGACTCCGGACCCCACCTCAAAAGAGCGGCCAGACCAACCGTTCACCAGCGGGAAACTCTCTGCCCCTGCATATAAGGTGACAAGCCAATTCACAAAAGTACTCGGTAAGCCATATCTCAGGAGGACGGACCATAGGTACTCGTGGTTTACCCGATCAAATGCTTTGGCCTGATCCAAGGACAGCAAGTACCCCTTCCAAAGACCTGCACTACTCCGCTCCACTGCCTCCCTGACACTAAGGATAGCACTTAAGGTGCTTCGGCCTGGAACAGAGCAGTGCTGAGCCCCCGAAAGGAGCCGGGGTGCAAACTTCACCAACCGATTAAACAGTATCTTGGCCAGAAGCTTCCTGTCCGTATTGAGAAGAGCTATGGGCCTCCAATTCTCAATCTGGCTAGGATCTTTACCCTTTGACAGAAGAATCAGGGCTGACCTCCTCATTGACTTCGGCAGAGTACCCGAGGAGAGACACTCATTGAATATCTCAGTCAAGAGGGGAGCTAAAGACTCCTTAAAGGTCCTGTACCACTCAGATGTTAAGCCATCCGGACCTGGCGACTTCTTGGGGGCGAGCCCCTCGATCGCCAGTCTCACTTCCTCTTCCCTGATTTCTTCTGCCAAAACATCAAGAGAGGGGTCTACCCCTGGCTCAGGAATGGTTTCAGTCAGGAAAACCGACATCCTGTCTCGATCTAGATCCTTCCTCCCCAAGAGGTGCGAGTAGAAGGATCTGACGACCTCCAAGATCCCTGATCTGGACCGATTCAGAGATCCTGTACTATCAATCAGTCCTGAAATGACTTTACTACTCACTGACATCTTACAGTTTCTGTAAGGGTCGGGCGAGCGGTACTTCCCATAATCCCTCTCAAAAACCAAAGATGTGTGTCTATCGTACTGACACCTCATCAGCAAGGATTTCACTCTGGAGATATCCTCTCGGCTACCTCCAGTCGAGACGAGAAGCTCGAGTTTCCTCCTCAGACCCTGATACAAGCGATACCTGTTCAGGGACCTGAGGCTCGAGAGCTGGCGGAAGAACCCCGCAACCCGCTTCTTGAATATCTCCCACCACTCTGACTTACTACTACATAGGTCCAGTAAAGGTACCTGACTCTGAAAAAAACCCTCAAAGGACTGTCTTATCTCCGCTTCCTCCAGGAGGGACGAATTCAGCTTCCAATAACCTTTTCCCATCCGGGGGGTCTCTGAAACATTCAGGGAAAACAAAATCATACAGTGATCGGAGAACTCCACCTCAACCACGGACACTGCAGAAGAGACGGCTTCCTCCTTTAAATAAAACCTATCTATCCTAGACCTGCGACTACCTTGATGATAGGTGAAACCCGCGTGGCCCGAGGGGCTCCGGATGTGGGCGTCCTCTAGGCGAGCTTCTCTAGTTATGCTAATCAGTGCCACACTATCACAAGTCAGCGGACCATTGGAGCCTCCCCGATCTTGGGACCTCGTGACATTATTGAAGTCCCCTCCAAAGATCACTTGCCGACTCGTAAAAAGAAAGGGCTTAATCCTCATAAAGAGATCTTTACGGCCCCGCTTAGTTTGCGGGGCATAGATGTTAATGAGCCGGAGCTCTTGTCCCTTCATGAAGACATCTAAGATCAGGCACCTCCCCATTTCTAATTCAATAACCCGTCGGCA
The DNA here is from genome assembly GCF_029499605.1 of Hyla sarda. Lineage (NCBI taxonomy): Eukaryota > Metazoa > Chordata > Amphibia > Anura > Hylidae > Hyla > Hyla sarda. Next base: position 182,742 of record NW_026607613.1, read on the forward strand.
TTCAACAGGAGCGATAAAAAGGACCGCCACCCCACTATACGGCTCAGCTGCAAGAGACCAGTGGGAGGGGCCGCGCCTCCACTCTCTTCTGGCTTTTACCAGAGAGGCTAGATCTGACAACCTGGTCTCTTGTAAAAAGAAAATATCGGCTTCAACACGGCCGAGAAAATCAAAGGCTGCAAATCTAGCCGTATCCGACTTTATGCTGGCACAATTAATAGATGCCAGCATCAATGGGGTGAGTGCCGCCATACAGGGTGATTAAATTAGACGGCCACACCCTTTACTTTTGCTTCCCTTTCTTTTTCGCCCCCTCATCCCCTGAAGAAGACGAGAGGGCAGGACCACACTTAGACCTTTTTTTGGATTCAGATTGATCCATTTGATCCCCGTCTCCATCCGGCCCCAGTCTAGCCCTGCCCTCCGAGGAAGGTGTCCCGACAGGACAGGGCCCAGTTCCCCCCAGAGGCTCTTTCTTCCTAGGCACCCCGCCCTCACCTTCCCCCTCCAAGGAGGGGGAGGAGATGGTATCGAGGACGAGGTACCGGTTTGACAGGTCAATCAGAGGGGGGGCAGTCAGGCTTCCGTTTTGGACCTGGCCCGTAGTACAAGGAACAGATGACTCTGACCTCTTCTTTCTCCCTTTCCTTTTGCCCTTATCTTTCTTTTTAGGCCTCTCCCCACTATCCTCATATACACTTTCATAGTGGGAGGAATCAGAAAGGTCGGCCATATTGCCATCCTCTTTGCGCAGTCTCCTGATCTCCTCATCTAGCACGTTCTCCTCCAGGGCTTCAGCAGTTACAGGGCCAGCTTCAGGAGCAGGGGCTGAAGCTACCCCCGCCACCTGGGCACTCTCCAGCTCCCTACTCCTTCTACGATTTTCCTCCCGCCTTAGTTTGGCGGGGCCCTTTTTCCTCCTCACTAGCCCTGTTGTGCCCCCATCCCTGCTCGTACCCTCCCCAGCCGAGGCAACTTCACAGCTCTCCTCAGCCGGAGCGGCCGCCGCACGGGTGAAGGCGCTAGGACAACGGCTAAAAGGGTGTCCGAGGACACCACACAGGTGGCACCGGATCTGCCGACAGGATGCGGCCAGATGACCCACCCCACCACACAAAGCGCAGACCTGCACAGTACAGGCTGCGCTAAAGTGGGTGGGGCTGCCACACCTGTGACAGACCTTAGGCTGCACCTGGTAGAAGACCTGGATCCTGTCACGTCCAAGGAAGGCGGCTGACGGAATGTGGGCAACCGTACTGCCTGAACGCTTGAGATTGACGGAAAACGTCCAGGCCCCGGACCAGATCCCGTGCTCATCAAAGTTTTTCTTGGGCATGTCTGTCACATCCCCATACCGACCGAGCCAGGTCATGATGTCATAACAAGAAAGCGACTCGTTACGGGTCAAAACGGTCACTTTCTTGACAGAGTTCTGACGGGAAATCGCCTTTACGGTGAAATCCCGCCAGCCGGGCTCGTTCTTCGCCACTTCATAGTTTGACCAGAAGAGTTCAAGACCCTCTGGCCGAACGAAACTGACGTCAAACTCAGACGAACCGTAGGGGTGAATCAGGGCAAAGATGTCACTCGCCCTGAATTCCATCTGAAGGAGGAGCTCAACCACTTTAGCGCGAGGTGGACACGCATCCTCGCCCCTCCAAATCAGACGGACCACATTCCTACGGTTATTGTCCTGCCCGGGTGTCGGGAGGGACCAGACCACCTCCCCATTCCGCTCTCGGAAAGCCCCCAAACCGTGTCTCTCTATCCAGAAAGACAGGTCGACCTCACCCCTTCCCTCTACCTGGATCGACCTGTCACCCCTGCGTAGAGCCTCCAGGAGGCGCTGTTGCAAATGGCCCCCAGGGCCGGACGGAGACGGGGACCCCCCTGAACCCCCGGCAGCGACATTAGCATAGCTCCTGGGAGCAGTCACTGCCGGGGGGGCAGCCGGACCAGACCCAGAGCCAGAACCACTTACAACACCATTCACACCACAACTCTCAACCTCTTTATTTCCAGCCATACTATTACCACTCCCATCAACATTCACTCCACTGACACTCCCACATACACTCCTCTCACCCACAACACTACTACACCCATCAATATCACATCCTACATTCTTGTCCTGACTAACAAATTCTGGGCTGGCTGGGACTTGTAGTATGGCTGGCTTTAGTAAAGCCCTTTGTGCTGGCTTAGCCGCTGCTGGGGTCGACGCCGATGGCTTCTCCTTCATGGCTGCTATCACATCCTGATTCTGGGACTGCCCCACCGGGCGCACCCCAGCTCCTCCCACAGCGCCAGCACCTGCTTCACCCGACTTCACAGGCTCTGTGGATAATCCCGGCGCCCGGACACTCCCCCCCCTCACAGGGGAGTGCCTTGCAGTGCCGGTAATGCCCACAGTACTCGGGGAACCGCCCCCCGAGCACCCAGGGGCATAACTCGCGCTGCCCACCATGAGCCCATCCTGCCCCTCCCTATGGGTGGGCTTCACATCTATTGCGTCTGCAGCTTTTACTGACGCCATGCTGTATCCCCCATGCTGGCTCCGTTCCACCACAGAAACGGAGTCTGGCAGTTTAGAGGACCCAGCAGCCTGAACCAGCTTTGCAGCTGGCCCAGACTGCTGGAAAGGACGGAACACATAATGCACAGTTTCCTGGGTCTTCTGTTTTTTTGCCTTTCTTTTTACTAATGTGTCATCACACTGGTCATCACCAAATGTAAAATTCTGGAGGTGGGCTGGGGACTCCTGCATCACTATAGCCCTCAGCAATCCCCCAGCCTCACTCTCCACATCATCATCCTCACTATCGCTTAGCGGTAGTGCCACCTGAGCCGGCTCTATGTAGCTGTCCTGAGTCTTAGTGGTCTGGGTGTCACAGGGAGTAGGGTCAGGCAATACATCATCCTCCACAACCTGTACACTTTCCTCCAACTTCTTCTCCTCCACCTCCTCCTCCTTTACACCAACACCACCATCCTCTCTTTCTTCACCGCCACTACTCTCCCCATCATCCACCTCCACCTTACCTGGGGATTTCATGGCGGCAAACCGATCCTGGTTCTCCATCTTCTCCCTGAAGAGACCGCTTCCCTCCAGGATCTCTGCTCTCCTCTCCTCCATCTTTGCAATGTCTTTCTTCAGGGCTGCAATCCTCTTTTTCAGTTCCAGTTTATTCTTTTTGGACCCAGAGCATGCCAGATTCTGGGCTCCACGCAGGTCCTCTCTCATCAACCTAAGCTCCCTACCGCAGCGGTCGTATTCCGCAAACCGTGCGGTCATGCGGGAGCAGTAGGTCTCGCTGGACTCTTCGGGCCCTCTCTCAGCCCACAACTCAATACTTTGCCTCCTCGCCTTCCTTCCACTGGATCTCTGGCTGGCACCCATTGCCGGAGGAGCCGAGCCTGCATTGCTGCAGACTCTGCCAGATCTTCTTCCTCCAGCCAGAAAAATGGCTGTCGCTGTTTTCTCTCCACCCCCCCGCCAGCCTGGAAGAACGGGGAGTGGAGGCCAGGGGCTCCATGCAGGGAAAACTCTCCCAAGGAGCCTGCCACACCCCTGGGAAAGGTTGGTGAATCACCTGCTCTGCCTCTGGAACTCTGGAGAAACACAAAAAGGGACACACCCAAAGCTGCTTCACACACAACTGCTCCTGGCTACTGTGTTCCACAGGAAGCGCTCTCTGCTGACACCTCTGTCCATGTCAGGAACTGTCCGGAGTAGGAGAAGTTTACTATGGAGATTTGCTCCTACTCACAGAGAGCACTGTAGTCAGACCGAAAAGAACTGTACAACTTCCTCTATAGCATACGGCAGCTGATAAGTACTGTAAGGATTAAGATTTTTAAGAAGTAATTTACAAATCTGTTTAACTTTCTGGCACCGGTTGATTTAAAAAAATTTTTAAAAAAATTCCCCCGGAGTACCCCTTTTACGTAACACCTGTAAATTCTGCACTACGAATATCAGCAGCCACTGAAGAGAGAGGTCATCCAACAACTGAAGTCCCAAAAAAATCTGCCACTAAATCCCTCAAGCAACCGTTCAACCCCAGTCCAGAACCATCTGGCCGGACCACTGGGACCAATGTGGAGGAGAACAGAAGGAAGGGAAAGCATTGGACTGTAGGGGCACATGACAGGAGGATTAGGCAGCGAGGAAAGGGTTAATGGGTTAGAGCGGGAGGTTCAAGGAGGAAAGGGAGGAGCTAGGTACAGGGGTCATAAGTAGGTAGGCAGGAAGTTAGGGCCAGTCGGGACATGAGGAGGAACGTGAGAAGAGCTCCCTACCTGATGGAGGACATGGACGCGATCTTGAGGCGAGTGAGGGAGGAGGCGCTGCTCCGTGGGCCCCAGTGGTTCGCGGAGCAGTTTCCGGGATTCGCGGCGCAGTCGGTGGGGGAGTCCGGGCTCTGGTCCAGCGGCCGGCGCTCTCGCCCTCCGGAGCGCCTTTCACCTGCAGCCTCTCCCTCTTCTAGACGCCGGCGGGTGAGCCCTTCGGCCGTTGCCACTGGCGGGAGGTCCGTGGCGGCCAGCAGTGTGCTGTCGGGGGGAACGCCTGCCGGTTCGGATGCTGCGCTAGTGGGGACCGCGGGGCGTGCGGAGCGTGGTGCTGCAGCCTGCTCCCTGGGAGTGACGGTGATGGGGGAGCAGGCCAGGGGGAGGAGGACGACACGTGCCCCAGCTGACCCCTGCGGGCCTGGCAGTCACCCAGGCCTTGATTCATGCTGCACCTGCGGCCTCCTCCACTAGAGGGGGCAGGCGGCATACTAGATTGTCGCAGGCTGCTGCTGCTGCAGGGGGAGCTGCAGTGTCCGGGGGGAATGAAATTAGCCCCGCCCCTAGCGATGCCAGCGGTGATGAGCTGCTGCTGGCTGATGGTCCTGCTGTTGCCCTGGACCCGTTGGCCAATCCCCTGCTTCCCCTCGGGGTCGCAGGCACGGAGGTTAGCGGGGGCCGGAGTTCTTCGGCACATCGCGGATCGGGTTGACAGGTTGCTGGGCGGGGCTGGAGAGGACCCAGCAGTCATGGTACATATTGGCACCAATGACAAAGTAAGAGGTAGGTGGAGTGTCCTTAAAAATGATTTCAGGGACTGAGGCGGCAAGCTTAAGGCAAGGACCTCCAAGGTAGTATTTTCTGAAATACTACCAGTACCACGAGCCGCACCAGAGAGGCAGCGGGAGATCAGGGAGGTAAACAAGTGGCTCAGAAGCTGGTGTAGGAAGGAAGGGTTTGGGTTCATGGAGAACTGGGCTGACTTCGCTGTCGGTTACCGGCTCTACCGTAGGGACGGGCTGCACCTCAATGGGGAGGGTGCAGCTTTGCTTGGGGAGAAGATGGCTAGAAGGGTGGAGGAGTGTTTAAACTAGGGACTTGGGGGGAGGGAACCTACAGCAAAGAGGGGGAAGATAGTGTAGATGGAGAGGTGGGAATTATAAATGTACCTGGGGGTGGAGCGGAGAGAGGGGTTAGAATAGTTAATAGGAATAGGCTTCATAGGAAAATAAAACTTACACCCTTGAATTCCATTAACCCCAATAACATAAAGGATGGAAATGTAAAGTGTATGTTCACAAATGCTAGAAGCCTAGCAAATAAAATGGGGGAGCTTGAGGCCTTGATACTGGAGGAACATATTGATATAGTTGGGGTCTCTGAGACATGGCTGGACTCCTCGCATGACTGGGCTGTCAATCTGCAGGGGTTTACATTGTTTCGCAAGGATAGAATGAACAGAAAAGGTGATGGAGTCTGTCTGTATGTAAGAAGTGGTATGAAAGTCAGTGTGAACGATGCCATAGTGTGTGATGATTCTGAGGAGGTGGAATCACTGTGGGTAGAATTACAAAAGGAGGGAAATACTGAAAATACCTTTGCTGGGGCGTCTCAATTTTGCGTGCCGGATCATGCCTATGGGGAGGGTTTTTTGCAGACGTCTCACGGCGGTCACGGTGGGTGTTTCTCGGCCTAATCACTATGTGCGGTTGCCGGTGGGGTTGCGTGAGGACCTGAGGGTGTGGCAGGATTTTTTAGGTCGGTACAATGGGCACTCTGTGGTGATGGGGAGGCCGGTATCGAGCGTTGACCTGGATCTGTATACCGATGCGGCTGGGGCCTGCGGGTTTGGGGCTTACCTTCAGGGTCAGTGGTGTGTGGAGGTATGGCGGGAGACGGGGCTGACTAGGAACCTTACATTCCTGGAATTGTTCCCGATCGTGGTTGCGGTGTTTGTATGGGGGGAGCTGTTTCGCAATAGGAATGTGTGCTTCCATTGTGACAACCTGGGGGTGGTTTTGGCTATCAACAACCAGACGGCGAGTTCTCCGCCAGTGGTCACGTTGCTGAGGCGATTAGTGTTGAGGGTGCTAGAGCTTAATTCTCAGGTGGTGGCGTTGCATGTGCCGGGGGTGGATAATTCGGTGGCTGACGCTCTCTCTCGCTTACAGTGGGACCGTTTCCGGGAACTGGCGCCGGAGGCCGAGGTGACCGGCCTTCCGTGTCCGGAATGGCTGTGGCATCTGGTTTAGAGGTGGCGCTCGCTTTAGTCTGTCGGTCAGTAAGCTAGGCTACTTGGGCTTTTTATCGACGCTGGGGGTCGGACTGGGAGACGCTACTGGGACAGTTGTCGTTTATGGGCGCCCCTGCAGATTGGGAGGCGGCCCTATTGTATTATGTTGGTAGGCCGTTTTGCGAGGACGTGTCTCCGGCGGGGATTGGCCGTCGGATGTCGGCTTTTGCTTTCTGGTTCAAAGTTCGTGGTTTGTCGGACGTCTCTAAGTAGTTTTTGGTGCGTTAGGCACTGCGGGGGTTTCGGAGGGGGGCGGTGTCCAGGGATTCGAGGCGTCTGGTGACTTTTCCGCTTTTGTGTCGGTTGGGGACGGCGTTGGATGGGATTTGTATTTCGGATTACGAGCGTTGTTTGTTTTGATTGTCGTTTGTTTTGGCGTTTTTTGGGGCATTTCGGATGTTAGTTTGGAAGGTGGGGTTTTGCGTTCTTTGCTGCGCCGTTCCAAAACAGATCAGGAGGGTCGTGGGGTTACTGTGCGTTTGGCGGCCTTACAGGGCTCGGCCATGTGTCCGGTTTTTTGCTATGCAGCTTTTTTGGAGGTGAGGGTGGGGGTTGTGGGTCCTTTATTGGTACACGCAGACGGGAGTTTTTTATTGCGTTTTCAATTTGTGGGGGTTTTTCGGAAGTGTTTGGTGGTGGTGGATTGTGTGGCATGGGATTATAGCTCGCATGCGTTCCACATTGGGGCGGCTACCGAGGCATCTCGTTGGGGCTTGGGACCCGAGATCATTAGGCGGATTGGGAGGTGGGAGTCGGAGAGGTTTCAGTTGTATGTTCGTCCTCATTTGCTGTGATTGTTGTGTGTTGGGGGAGTGCGGTTTGTATTTTGTTATTGTTATTTGTCTTTCAGGTGGCGGCCCGGGACTTGTGTGGATTATCGGCCACTCCTATGTGGTGAGGGGTGGGGTGCGGGCTGGTGTTCGTCCAGCGGGCCGGCAGTTGGGCTTGACGAGTTCGGCAGGTCAGGTCCACTGGTTGGGGAAGAGCGGAATGCGGAATTGTTGGCCAGGGTTCAGTTTTTTGTACACTTGGACAGAGCCCCCAACGACCTTGTCATACACCTAGGAGGGAATGATTTGGGTGTGAGGAGATCCCGGGATCTGACCCGGGACATCAAGCTGGACTTGATGCGATTGTGGTCGTCCTTTCCAGGCCTGATCATCGTGTGGTCTGAAATGGTGGCCAGGAGGAAATGGAGGCAGGCCAGGTCTGTGGTTGCCATTAATAGAGCACGGATTAAACTCAATAAGGTGGTGGGCAAATTCGTGGCCCGTAATGGTGGCCTGGTGGTGCATCATAGAGAATTGGAGGGGAGCTCTTTGGAGTTCTTGGATGATGATGGCGTTCATCTGAATATTTTTGGTATGGATCTGTGGATCTTGGAGATTCGGGAGGTGGTGGAGCGAGCACTTAGTCTGTGGTGGAACGGGGACAAGTGAGGAGTCACTTGTCGCCATTGTGGCGGTGGCAGGAGACAGACCTGGAGGTACAAGTGGATGGCATGGAGGTGATGGGATACAGTGTGGAGGTGGGCTGGGAGCGGTCCCAGCCCGATGGAAAATTCTGCAAGGGAACATGGGTTCCCAGGATGGTTGGGGGGCCTCACAAAATGGTGCTCCTGTGCAGGCGCTAACGGCTAGGAGCAAGTGAGGCCCCATTCTAGCTTGGGCTCGGTAACAGTGCCTTCAGGTCCTCCTCCTGTATTAGGGACATGTTAATTGGTTAACTTATGTTAAGAATGTTTTATTCAGGGCGTGGCTGGACATGCTAGAGAGAGGAAGCATGGTGTGAGAGCTCCCGCCGGACTGGACTGAAAACGGGCTAATCTGAAGGTTATGGGTGGTAGATCTCGTGCCAAACGGAAGAAGAAGCAACCTGCACCCACTGTGCCTCCTCTGAGCGGTATCACCCGCTATTTCGCATCTCAGCCATCCGATCGGACCGACCAGCCTGTGGTGCGGCCTTCAGACACCATTCCCCAACAACAGCAGTGCGAGGCGGGGAGAAGGAGTGAGCAGGCGCTCCACGCGGCGTATGCAGCAAGTAACCCCGCTGACAGTGCAGCTCACACGGCCTGCAGACAGAGAGAGACCAGCGACAATACACAGGACTCTGCTCCGGGCTTTGACAACGCGCCGTGCGCGATACTGGAAGTAAGTGCCGCCGCCTCCCTCCAGCACCAGTGCTCGGCTACCTCACGGCCTCCACTGCTGCCATCTCCTGCTGCGCCACAGCATCCGGCACAGACCTGTGCCGTCCAGCACCCGGTCACCTACTGGTGCGGAACTGCACTTAACTTATAGACTCCTTCCCCACTTACCTCCACATCCCTACCTGAGTGCTTATCTGCCTCTGTCAGACCACCAATGCCTGGGCATCAACCCGCTAAGAAGCTAGGCCCTGCCATACAGCCTATATCCACCAACCTCTATGTGACACAGATAGGGATGGGATCCTCACAGTCAACTGATCACAAACCAGTAGGGGAGTCTGCAATACCTGCCTCCCCGGCTCCTGACCACAGCTTGATGCCACAACCTGAACATCAGGTACTTCCTGCACCTGAATTTCGCCAGGGCTTGCAGCCTGAGTCCCCAACTCCCAATAATACATCACCCGACACAATAGCCTCCTCCATGGCTGCCGGTCCTGCCGCAATGAATCCACAGGCTGCTGGCCCCTCGCCATCCTTGCTGTCTCCTGCCACTGGCCAACACGTTTCACGTGAGATCCAGTATACGAATCCTGCATCTATGACACCTTTATTACCTACCTGCCAGGACTCGGGGAATGCCCAGCAGTCACAAGATGGCGATTGGAGGCTGGTTGAGAAACGACATAAATCTCAAGGGACTTTACGTACACCACCTGTACGCGGAGCGGCTGCGCCACCCCAGCTACCTGTGCTCCCAGAAAAGGTTCCTGGCCCTCCGGCATGCGACATAACTGACTGGGCCAATGAAATGTACTCTGATGGCTCCAACTCTGATAGAGACTCTTAAGACTCATCTGTGGATAGTGATGCCCCTGAGTACTGGGGTAAAAGTCCCCCTGCAAAGAAAAAATTATTCAAGACCCCGATGAAAGTGAGACATAATAAACGTCGCTCCCGTGACCATTCATCCTCTGAGGACTCTCATACTCCAACGGAGGATGCCCCTCATAGGTCTGCACCCTCTAGACAGCAGATGCCAGCCATAGCTGCCACGCTTCAGTCACATGTGCCACCTCCTACCTTTTCCACTTACTCCTGAGAGGGCGCTCTCGACATTGCAGGGACACCCTGAATTGCAAGCACTCTTGACCCTGATCCCCACAAGCTGACTTGGCAACGCTGGCGACCGATCTCAAACTTGCTTGGAACCGTGACCTGGAACCCGTTAAGGCTGAGGTGTCTAACTTACATAAGAAGGTCCAGAGACTGGAGGATTTTTGCTCTACTACTACAACCCACCTCCAGAAACTACAGGAAGCCACAGAGAAATTGACATTACAGCAAATCCACACAATTGATCACTTGGACGATCTTGATAATAGGAATCGGCGCAATAATCTTAGGATCAAGGGCCTTCCGGAAACAGTTCTACCTCAGAACTTGCCAGATACATTGCAACGTCTCTTTAATGAACTACTAAAGAAACCTCCGTATTCGAACATAGAACTGGATCGTGCTCACAGGGCTCTCAAAGCGAAACATCCTGATCCGAAAAAGCCCTGTGATGTTGTCTGCAGAGTGCATAATTTTCTCCAGAAAGAGGCAATCCTGAGAGGTACTAGACAGGTTAAAAACCTTTCCTATAATGGTTCCCCTATACAGATATACCCAGATATTTCTCTACGGACCCTCCATTTGAGAGCCTCCTTGAAACCGTTGCTGACTCTGCTACAAAATGCTAAAATTGTTTACAGATGGGGCTTCCCCTTCTCTCTGATTGCAAAGTATGGATCCAATATCTCTACGCTCAAGAGACCGGAAGATTTGCCTGCCTTCCTTGAAGCCTTCCGTCTCCCCCATGTCAGTCTGCCTGAGTGGGAAGCCTTGTTCTTATCTCCCCTTCCTGCTGCACCGCAAAACCGTCCTGATCGATCTCCGAGAGACCGTTCATCCGAGGTCACCACAAGTGTCCCGCTGCAGCAAAGATCGAAACGTAAAACCTGAACTGCCTATCTGAGATATTAGTGTATTACCTCATATGCAGTTTAACACTGTCAAATGTGGTTGCATTATGTCACCGCAGATAGATTACTGATATTTATTGTCTTTTATAGCTTGTCCTCATATGGTCACTGTTTCCTGGCCTGTTAGTCTTATATTCTTTACTTGCTTATTTTATGTCTCCTTTGCTCCCATGGTACCCACTCTTCCTAAATATAATTTACTACCTGCACACATAATGCCCATAACCTACCAACTACCATTGTTCCCCTAATTTAGTTGCTACTGTTGTCACACTTAGCCCGTTTCATACTCGCCTCATCCCCTTAAGCGGGGATGAAGCTCTGACCTGTTACTCATAAGTCCAACCCAGGACCACTAAATGCTGTCCTTTCTGGCTTGTCTATCACGTTACCCCACTAGTATGTACATCGGACTGGTTCCGTTGGTACCTCTGACCCTTATGGTCTACTCCTTTAGTCCCTTTGCTTCTGTGTCTGTGCAGAAGCTTCTCTTCCCTTGCTTTCCTCCCTTTTCACTTCCTCCCCACTTACTTGTGCTCTCTTCTATACGCAGACTTGAATCCTCGGACACTTGCCTGACTGATGGGCTGGACCCTCCACCTGTCTACCAACGGTGTGATGAATATTGGCATTTACACATTACATCTGATGGCGGTTGACCTTCACATTACTACCCTTAATGTCAAGGGTTTCAACACCCCCGAAAAGCATGCCCAGACGTTGTTCTCCATTCATAAGCAAAGATCCCATATCATAGCTCTACAGGAAACACATTTTAAAAAAGGTCACCTCCCTACCATACCAACCAGGCACTACGATAAATGGATACATAGTGTTAACCCTGATTCCAGGACTAAGGGTGTATCCATAGTTTTTCACAGGACGCTTCCCATTACGATCCAGACCTCCCTAGTTGACACAGACGCTCGATTTCTCTTCGCCAATTGCCTCCTTGCGGGACGTAATCTGACGGTGGCCTCTATATACGCTCTGAACCATAACCAAATTCAGTTCTTACTGAAGACTTTGGAGAGACTCTCCTCCTTTGCCACGGGTGAGATTCTCCTGTGTGGAGACTTTAACACACCTCTATTCCCTCAGGTGGACACCTCATCAGGACACTCATACATCTCTCATAGTAAACTCAGGGCCCTTAGGCATAAGCTACATCTACTACAATTAATTGATACCTGGAGAGCCTTCCATCCACAAGGACGAGATTATACCTTCTTCTCACACCCTAGACAAACATACAGTAGAATAGACTACATTCTCTGTTCACACTCCCTCCTCCCCTCTTTTACTTCTGTTACGATTGGTGTTGTCTCTATGTCTGATCATGCCCCAGTTCAGGGTACATTTACGCTTCCGACCTTGGCCAAGCCACATGCCTCTTGGAAGCTTAATGAGTCGTTGCTTTCTGATGCTCTTTGCATTCAGGAACTGAAATCGACGATTCCCCATTTTATTCAAGACCACTCGTCAGATCCGTCGTCACCGCTAATCAAGTGGGAAACATTGAAATGTGTCTTGAGGGGAGTTTTGATGAGGCATGGGGCTCGGCTGAAAAGGGAAGCCTCAGCTAAGCTGATGACATTATACCGAGAGCTGCACATCCTAGAGACACGGCACAAACAACACCAACAGGACTCAACTTACCGTGAACTCATCAGAGTCAGGAGTGATCTGTTAGAGACGCTCAACAAAAAACACTGCCACTATAGACAACTAACGGGTAGACTGTTCTACGAGTGGAGTAATAAATCGGGGAAGATGCTGGCGAGGGCCCTTAGGGTGACACGCTCGACCCTCTATGTTCCCTCCATTCGCACTCGATCAGGCACCCCTTCTTCCCTCACGCCGGAAATACTGGAAACTTTTCAGAAATATTATACAGACCTATATAACCTCCCTAAACCTACCGCTCTCTCCTCTCACACTGACACTCAACCCTCCTTACAGAATTACTTACATGAAACGGCATTGCCCATCCTAACTGCTGAATCTATCTCGGACTTGGAGGCTCAGTTCACCCCTGAGGAACTCCACCTGGCGATATCGGCCCTACCTGCTGGTAAAAGTCCGGGACCAGATGGCTATACTGCCAAGTTCTATAAGACCCTCAGGGATGACCTGTCCTCCACACTCCTGCTGACTTTTAATGCTATCTCATCTTCCTCCTCAATCCCCCAGGCCTTCCTTGACGCATATATCACAGTCATTCCAAAAGATGGGAGGGACCCCCTGCAGTGCTCTAACTACCGACCAATATCTCTCCTTAACACTGACACAAAATTATTCACGAAATTAATAGCAAATAGATTGGCACCCTACATGAGCTCCCTCATCCACCCGGATCAGGTGGGCTTCGTCCGCGGAAGGGAGGCAAGAGATAATACTCTATGAGCATTCTCTGCAGTGCATTGTGCTCGATTACACGCTTCTCCCCTATTCTTTCTCTCTCTGGACGCGGAGAAGGCCTTTGACCGGGTGGACTGGGAATTTTTGGGATCAACTCTGAGACAAATAGGTTTGGGCCCCCATATGTTTGCCAGAATCATGGCGCTGTATTCCTCACCCCAGGCTAGAATCAGAATCAATGGACAGCTGTCGGCTCCCTTTAGCATTCGCAACGGTACGAGGCAAGGATGCCCATTATCACCTATCCTTTATGTCCTATGCATGGAGCACTTGCTCAATGCAATACGCTCGAATCCAGATATAAGAGGCCTCTCCTCTCCCTCGTGCAGTTGCAAATGCTCAGCGTTCGCTGACGATGTCCTTCTATTTCTCTCCTCCCCGCTCACTACCCTCCCTTCCCTCCTCTCCACCATAGCACAATATTCGGCTTATAGTAACTATAAACTGAACCCATCCAAAAGCGAAGCTTTGAATATCACACTGCCCTCCCAAATGATCACTCACATTTCTTCCACTTACCCTTTTAAATGGCAGAGGTCATCACTGAAATATCTTGGGATCCTAGTCCCTAGTGATCTGGCTAGCACTTTTCAATTAAATTTTCCCCCATTGTTCCACACCCTGAGAACTGAATTGTCGAAATGGGACAATAAAAACTTCTCATGGATTGGCAGGGTAAATATTTTTAAAATGAACATCCTACCCCGCTTACTCTATCTCTTTGCCTGTATCCCCTGTCATATCCCCCGTTCTTTCTTTAAGGACCTCTTTGCAATGCAGTCTCACTTTGTTTGGAGTAAGAAACATCCCCGCTTGGCAGGGAAGGTGCTTTATAGACGCAAGAGGGAGGGTGGCCTCGCACTGCCAGACTGCCTATCGTATTACAAGGCGATCATATTAGCCAGAATACTAGACTGCTACCACAGTCAGACTGCTAAGCAATGGGTTGTCTTTTAAAGAAATCTCTGTGGTGTGGATGCTAGGTCTACCTTGTGGACCAAAAGACTGCCCGCCCCCTTGCACCCACCTGACCATTTACCCCCGGTAACACATTCAATACTGCGAGCACATCAGTCCTACCTGAAAAATACATCTCACTATTTCCCGGATGGCCCCCTTATGCCCCTGTTTGGCAATGTGCTCTTCCCTCCAGCGCAGACTTCTGCCACTTTCTTAACGCGGAAAAAGTCTGATTATGTCCTATTCTCTTCCTTACTGCAACCCACAGGCTTGAAATCCCTCTCCGACCTTTTGGGTGGAACTCAGCCTTCAACTATACATAGGTTCCAATATAGTCAACTTCTACACTTCTATAACACCAACAAAGCCGCACTCCGTCTTCATAGACAACTGACCCCCTTTGAAACCCTTTGTGCGGCCTCCGCTCCTGTCCCCCATGCAATCGGAACTCTCTATGCCCTGATCATAGGGGAACGCTCTGAAATTCCCCTGCCCTATCGAGTGGCATGGGAAAGGGAACTACAATGTTCTATTCCTGACAATGACTGGTCTCGTGCCCTGCTACATTGTCACAAATCTAGTATCTCATGCAAGGCACAAGAAACTAACTATAAAATCATCACGAGATGGTACAGAGTGCCGTCTCTTTTGGCGCAGATGTTCCCACAGGCTTCTGATGCATGTTGGAGGTGCGGACGCTCAAAAGGGACAATGTCCCATATCTGGGTGACATGCCCGACATTGAATACGTTTTGGACACAAGTTTTATCTACCGTAAATAGGCTGACGACCCTTTCCATCGATAAGTACCCACGACCTATCCTCCTGTCCATATTCCCTAACACATGGCCCCGTCTGTCAGCCACTTTAGCACACTATATACTTATCTCGGCTAGAGCTGTGATCCCTCGCCTTTGGAAATCTCCACTACCCCCGACCTACTCCTCATGGCTGAGGGAAGTTACCTATACTTGTAGGATGGAAGAACTCCGGGCAGACTCTACCCGACAGTTCGATAAATACCATGCTGTTTGGTCGCCTTGGCTATCCTATGTTGCCTCTCAGGAGTTCACTGATGATAACCTGGATCTGTCACCACGCACGCTCATCCCCCTCTGTCCAACTCCGCAATAGCTCACCCACAGTTGCTGTTTACTGCTTAGACAGGTGGAGAGGTTCAGTCCGAACAGGTAAGACTCTCTGCCATATTACACTAAGTCTGCTGCATCCTATCTCCCCCTCTTCGATTCTTCTACACCCCCCCCCCTCCTTCCTCTATCCCCCCCTGTATCTTTTCCTCTCTCTCCCTTCTCTCCTATCTTCCAGTTCCCTCTACCGCTATTGTGTTTCCTTTGTCTGCCCTGGTTCTCTGCTTCACTACTGGCGATGTTTGAATTTTCGCTAAAGTTATCGAATTTATACGTAGTTCTGAATCCTGTTAGCTACTCACAACCTCTGTTCTCTGGAGTTCATTTATGATGTGAGGGTCGGACTGCTGTAATGTTTAACTTCGCTGAGTGACCAAAACTCCTTGTTTACTTGAGCCATGTGGGCTTTGTTGCCTGACCAGTGTAGACACTTCTCATGTTGTAATTTTCATTTTACCTTGTATGTTGAAAACCTTAATAAAACTTTACTTTGAAAAAAAAAAAAAGAATGTTTTATTCAATGTTATGTATGATGTTCATACAAGGTTGCCTTACAATGTTTTATTGTTATTTATTGTTTGATATTTAATAAAGGGGCTGCTGTGGCCTTGTTACCACCAACACTGTGTCTGTCATGTTTAAGGTAAGGGATTCCTCGTTACAAAGGGGGCTTTTGGGGGTTGGTGGATGGTAGGCTTTAGCAGCTATAATATCCCCTAGTCAAGGGTCCAGGCTGTAAAATAGAAGAACACCGGAGCAGCCAGATACACTGACTCTAAGGCTGAGCCTCATACTTCTACCGAAGCTGCAGAGTTATAGGGGAACTGTAAAAATGAAAGTACTACAACCCCCAGTGTGGTCAATCTGTGCCCCCCTAAGGGTCAGGGTTGGAGGAGGCACAGGTTGAACAGACACACTACAATGGGAGTTGTAGCACTGTAGTTGTTAAAGAAAAAAAATGTTTTCATCAGGTTGCCCATAGCAACCAATCAGATTGCTTCTTCAATTCTTGAGAAGACCTCTGAAAAATAAAAGAAGTGATCTGATTGGTTGCTAAGAGCAACTGGACAACATTTCCTCTCCACAGGTACATTTCCCCGATTGTCTTCATATTTAGGATGAGAATCTACTGACAAAGTGAGTAGCCAACCATTTCTGGGCATAAAACTCTGTAAGAGACAGCAGTCTGGGGGCGTCTGTGGTGGACATGAAGGAAGGGGGGGGTCCAGGGAAATTGAGATTTGACGTCTGCAGCGAGCGCTTCTCACTGAGCGACGGGTCTCATCCCAGGTATTGCATGGGGACCCCCCACGATCAGCTACTTATCCCATAACCCATGGATAGGGGATAAGTTAATTTTTGCCATAGTTCTCCTTTAATTGGCCAGAACACACCCAAAATCGGTCCCAGCCAAACATTGCTTCGTGTCCTGTCATTTCTCCCAGCTGTTCTTTTTCTACCTGCTTGTAAGGCATGCCTACACTCTCTAATTCCTTAAAGTGGTACTCCGCCCCTAGATATCTTATCCCCTACCTTAAGGATAGGACAAAAGATGACTGATCACTGGGACCCCCGTGATCTTCATGCAGCACCCGGCGTTCCAAATAATATATTTAGAACTCTGGGTTCTCGTGGTGCGGGTCGTGACCTCACGCCACGCCCTTTCCATTTATGTCTATGGGAGGTGGTGTGATGTCACAAGAAGGTGTGGCATGATGTCACGAATCCCACCACAGGAACCAGTGATCTAAACATACTATTTAGAATTTTGGTTGCTGCTTGGAGATTGCTGGGGTCCCAGCAGCAGGATCCCCTTGATCAGACATCTTATCCCCTATCCCTTACATAGGGGATAAGATATCTAGAGGCGGAGTACCCCTTTAAGGGACAGTTCATGTACCCAAAAGTTGATCCTTTGCAACCGTATGACCCCTAGCAAGTTCCCTGCATGAGTCCCATTCATCAGAAAAAGGCTTGTGCATGGAACTTGCTGGGTGTTCTACGTTTGCCTCATAAACTGCACCACCCAGCACCAGTTGCCTCTCTCCGCACCGCATTATGCAGATCGTGCAGGAGAGCAGCTTTGGTCATCCATGTTTTGCTAACTCTATTTTCACACACAGAAATAAATAAATGAGTCGAACAAGTCAAAGAACAGTTTAAAAAAAGGGGAACTTTATTTATAATTTATTAAAATGTTTGTGTAGGGGATTTTTTGTAACCTCCCATCACTCACAAAGAGCGTACAGTAACTAATACTCAGGACAGGAAAAACCTCCAGAGGGGAGGAAACCTGTAGGGAATCCATGGCTACTGTATGGCCCTTCCTCTGGGCATACTAAAGGAGGTTACCTCTATAATTTGGGCAAATGTTTCTGTGTATGTGCATGATTCCTAGGCCTGAGCCTTCATCCAACGTCTTGCTGTAGGTCCCGAAATGCTACTCCATGTCCTGGAAATAGTGCATCTAAGACAGGGGACAAAAAAAGATAGATTATTTACATGTTTATCATAGAAATACACATGGAACTGCAATAAAGACCTTTTGGACAAAACAATGTAACACTTACCAGTCACAGTCATGTGCATGACTTTGCATTCCCGTGTCCCTACACAGTGTCCAGCACCGGCCCCTCACTGATGAACAGGACCAGTGTTATTTCTGGGGCTATGCCTTCATCCAACGTCTTGCTGTAGGTCCGGAAATGCTACTCCATGTCCTGGAGATACTGCATCTAAGATAAGAAAAAAAAAGATAAATTATTTACATGTTTATCATAGAAATACACATGGAACTGCACTAAAGATCTTTTGGACACAACAATGTAACACTTACCAGTCACAGTCATGTGTATGACTTTGCATTCCCGCGTCCCTACACAGTGTCCAGCACCGGCCCCTCACTGATGGAGAATGAACAGGAGCAGTGTTATTTCTGCTCAGTGCTGCTCTTTGGTGGACAATGGTTATGACATCACATGTGTGACACGCTGTTACCTCCTGGGAGTTCTATTTCAGTAGTGCTGCTCTCTGATTGGCTGAAAATAAAAAATATTCTAATATATTCTAATATATTCTGTATGAGTGTTATCTAAGGTTTTTGACAAATTTTATTAAATTGGCGCCACTCCCTGTGGGTGCGTTATATTTGTTTCTCCTAACCAGACATTCTGTATATGTAATACCATTTGGTGGCTCCAACAGCCTGGGCCCATAGGTTTCTTACATAGATCAATGCTACTCCGGTAGGCTCAATGAGCAGCGCTGGCCGCCGGGACGTCTGACGAGTGACGTCCCTGACGTTGCGGTCTGGAGCGAAGGATGTCACTAGTCAGACGTCCCGGCAGCCATTGATTTAAAGTGGTCGTGGCTCCTGCTGCCAGTTCAAGATCAGACACCATGGCCCTAGAATGACATACTGCAACACCGATCCCCTGTGGCTGCCCACCTGTTGCAAAACTACAACTCTCAGCCTTCGGCTGTCAGGGCATGCTGGGAGTTGTAGCTTTGCAATAGTTGGACAGACGTCTGTCGAAAGGGGGGAAAAGGGACCAGAAACAAAGCAATGTGGGCTTTGAAAAACACCATTTATATGTTGTTTGTAATCACAGCCTAAGCCTAGGAACAAACACAATTCTTGTTTGATGTTTCTTTCTTTTTTTTGCAAAAACAAACAAACATCAAAATCTTCCCCCTCATTTCTTTTCTCAGCTATCTATGTGTAATTTTTGCTAAAAGCACTGGGGGGGGGGGGGGGGGGGTCTTCGAGATTTATCAAAACCAGGGAAGAGGGAAAGTGGACCAGTTGCCCATAGCAACCAATCAGGTAGTTTCTTTCATTTTTAAAAAGGCCTCTGAAAAGTGAAAGAAGCAATCTGATTGGTTGCTATGGGCAACTGGTCCACTTGACCTCTGCACAGGTTTTCATACATCTGTCCCAATGTGTATTAATATTATCATCATCATCATCATCATTATTATTATTATTATTATTATAGAATGTGTTTTTTCTTTGGTGTTTTGTTGTTTTGCAACAGCTGGAGGCTCCGTTTTGGAAACCCTGCCGTACAAGACGTTTTTAATTTTTTATTGGGGGAGGGGCAGTGTAAGGGGGTGTATATGTAGTGTTTTACCCTTTATTATGTGTTAGTGTAGTGTAGTGTTTTTAGGGTACATTCACACTGGCGTGCTACGGTGAATTTCCCGCTAGGAGTTTGCGCTGCGGTGAAAAAATTTGCTGCAGCCCAAACTTGAAGCAGGAAATTTACTGTAAACCTGTCCGTGTGAATGTACCCTGTACATTCACATGGGGGGGGGGGCAAACCTCCAGCTGTTTCAAAACTACAACTCCCAGCGTGTACTGACAGACCGTGCATGCTGGTAGTTGTACTTTTGCAACAGCTGGAGGCACACTGGTTGGAAAACCTTCAGTTAGGTTCTGTTACCTAACAGTATTTTCCAACCAGTGTGCCTCCAGCTGTTGCAAAACTACAACTCCCAGCATGTACTAAATACCGAAGGGCATGCTGGGAGATGTAGTTATGCAACAGCTGGAGGTACCCAACTACAATTCCCAGCATGCCGAGACAGCTGTTTGCTTTCTGGGCATGCTGGGGATTGCAGTTTTGCAACATCTGGAGAGCTACAGTTTTTAGACCACTGCACAGTGATCTCCAAACTGTGGACCTCCAGATGTTGCAAAACTACAACTTCCAGCATGCCCAGGCAACAAACAGCTATGTGGGCATGCTAGGAGTTGTAGTTTTGCAAGATCTGGAGGGATAAAGTTTAGAGACCACAGTCTCAGACTATATAGTGGTCTCAAACTGCAGCCCTCCAGCTGTTGCAAAACTACATATTCCAGCATGCCCAAACAGCTGTCTGGGCATGCTGGGAGTTGTAGTTTTGCAACATCTGGAGGGCTACAGTTAGAGACCACAGTCTCAGACTGTAGCCCTCCAGATCAACTTACCGGCTTCTGTAGGATCCCGGGAGCCGTCCTCTTCAGAAGCACATGACGCCGCCCGCCGATCAACGTTGCCGCTGCCTCCGGACGGGTAAGTGGACGTCGGCGCCCGGTCCCCTTCGGTTCCCCGTTCTGCCCCGCCTATTGTAGGTGGGCAGGACGGGGAAAACGAAAGTTAACCCCCCCGCCCCCGGTCTGCTATTGGTCGTCGCCTCTGACGATCAATAGCAGACCAATAGCAAGGATAGGAGGGGTGGACACCCTGCCACCTCACTCCTATGCCTACAGGGGGATCGTGGGTGTCTTAGACAACCGCAATCCCCCTTCTATTCCGGGTCACCGGGTCACAATAGACCCGTATGACCCGGAATCGGCGCAAATCGCAAGTGTGGGGGGTCTGATGAGCCACTGGGCATTTGCGCGGGGTGCCTGCTGATTGATATCAGCAGTCACCCCGGCCCGATCCCGCCCGGCGCGCGGCGGGGACTGAAATTCCCACGGGCATATGGATACGCCCTGGGTCCTTAAGTACCAGGACGTCAAAGCGTATCCATACGCCCTAGGTCCTTAAGTGGTTAAACACTAACCTTGAGGTTGGGGAAATTTGCCAGATTTGTAAATTATTTCTATTTAAAAATCTTCATCCTTCCAATACTTATCAGCTGCTGTATTCTACAGAGGAAGTTATTTTCTTTTTGGATTTCTTTCCAGTCTGACCACAGTGCTCTCTGCTGACACTCTTTTTATTAGAAAAATACAAAACTTATCAAATACAAAACACAAAGCAAGCTTAACCAGCTATAACATAAATAAGAAATACTCTAGAACCAAAAACAAAACCTCATAAACAAAACCCTGCCTAACCGGCCAGCCCAGCTTTACTAAGATACTAAAATACTAAGATATTAAAATATGCCCAAAATATCTAATCAAACACTCACACGCTTACCGAAAATGAACATAAGAAAAATAAATAAAATAGCACAACTTGGCTTGACAAAATATAAACATAAAAGTTATCATTACCCGACTATAACTCAAAACCATCCATACTTGGGAACACGCAACAAGAAAACTAAACAGAAAAGTAGCAAGCACACCTAAAAAAAAATAAAAAAATAAAAAAAAATAAAAAAAATTTATTATATGTTTTTTTACATTTTATTTTTTATATATTTTTTAATTTATTTTTTACATTTTTTATATTTTTTAATCTATATATATATATATATATATATATATATATATATATAATTTTTTTCTTATAAAAAAAAATTATAAAAAAAAAAATAAAAATAAAAAAAAAATTTTAATAAAAAAAAAAAAAATAAAAAAAAATTATATTGTAATAATAATAATAATCAAAATAATCATATCACACATACATTCACTTACAAAACGTCCAAATTAACTGGATCCTCTATAATGAAAATACCAAAGAAAACATAAAACAGACCAAATAACTGAAATAAACAAAATAAACCACATATCAACACAACAACTGGTCCGGCTACCATAACGCTATAACATGAAACAATATGAAACAATATAGATGTAACACAATATAGGTACAAAATTACTAAATTTACTATATAAATAAAATATAATATAAACAAAATATATGCACTACAGAAAACTCCTACAAAATCAATAGAAAACCCTAGGAAAAACCCTACACTAAAACTGTACCCTCACCCACACCACCTCTCCTGTACATGGTTCAGAGTCCACATCGTTCTTACAGTTCACAAAGTCCAGTCCTTAACTGACCCATGTCAGGTTCCCCAAAGATGAACACCACCACCCACAAGCACACCCTCCCCACCTAGCACTCCTCCCAACCAACTTATACACAAACTTATACACACTGAACCACAACCCACTTTAGGCCCAAGTTTGGTCGCCTGTAAGCCCTTCATACCATATCAGCTTAAAAACAAAACAAAGAGGACTTCCGGTTCCGGTGCGGCCGATGTAGGAGCCTCTGCAGTGAGCTCCCGCACCTCCCCAGCTTGTACCTGCCTGTACCCGGCTCCATACGTCCTCTCGTCCCGGTGACAGGCCCCCGGAGACGCTGCTCACCTCCAGGTATGGAGCGCTTCATTCAGCGCAGTGGAGGTCCGCCCGCAACGCCGCCACTGGCCTCCGCCATGAAATCAGCCGGCGGCTCACTCAAAATGGCCGCGGCCGCGACTGATAATACCGCAGTGCTGCGGGCGGCCTGCGCTGCACTCCCACAGCCTCTTCAGCCCTCTCCACACACTGAGGACTCTCAGGGGGAAATGGAGGTCACTTTGTCAGCCCCCTCACCTGCCAGTGCCTTACCTCCAGGACAGGTGGATAATGCAGATAGCAGGGGCATACATAACACCTCTGAGACTGCAGCACCAACAAGCCAGCCTCCTGTCTCACAAGGACTGCCAGTCCACTTTGACTATCAAATGCTGGCCACTGAAATGGCACTCCGCATTACCCCTAATGTGCAACAGATAGTGGAGGAGGTTCTTAAAGCTACCTTACAGAACCTGACTTTGGAAGTGTCTGCTCATACAGGGCGAATCACTGACGTGCAGCAGAGGGTGTCCCACTTGGAGGATGGTGATTCTCTTATGGAACGACGATTGAAAGCGGCAGAAGTTGAACTGTCCAGAGTATCGGAGAAAATGGAGGACCTTGAAAACAGGTCCAGAAGAAATAACCTGCGTATAGTGGGTGTACAGGAATCTATACACCCCGCTGATCTGCAACGGTTCTGTGAGAGGGACTTACCCAAAACACTGGGCCTGTCGCACCCCTGCCGGGTGGAAAGGGCACGCAGGATCGGCCCGCCTCCAGATCCGCCTTCAAATGGTCCTGCAGCTTTGGCACATCGCCCTCGGCAAGTAATTTTGAAACTCCTGGACTTCAATGATAAGGTGGAGATATTACGTGCTTACAGACGACTGTCCCAACCCCTTGTAGTCCAGGGTATGAGCCTTCTCATATTTGAAGATTTCTCTGTGGAGGTGGCTAAACGGAGACGAGCTTTCAGCGCCATCTGTACTGCACTCTTTAAAGCCAAATACAGATTCCAGTTACTGTATCCTGCTATATTGAGAGTGTTCCACCCTGACGGATCTATTTCCACCTATAAATCTCCAGAAGCCGCTTCCTCATCTTTGGAACAAATCCTGAATTCCTCATCCAGAAGATCTGCACGCGCTACCCCGAGTAGGAGATCCCGCTCTTCCAGGCGAGACGACCGCTCCAGATCACCTGCCAGAGATGTAGCATGCTCTCCTGCGCCGAGAAGTCGCCGACGTAGACAACACTCTCCAAGGAATGGACACGGCGGGGAACGCACCTCCTCACCAGACTGAGACTTGTATTCCTTTTTGCACTGCCTCGCTGACTGATCCTCCCTTTCGGACAGACCGACCGCTACGCGAGCCACTGGGAACAGGTTTTTCTTCTCCTCTCCTATTACTCTGTTATGTGTGTATATTTTTCTTTTTGCGGAGGGGGCATACCATTGCAAGAGGCCAAGATTGGAGACTACTTCTCCCTGGGTTAGCGTGTCTCTAACATGTGTTCTAACGTTGATATCACCGGGTCTCGGAGCCGACTAGTGAGGGGGAGGGGGCGGGGGGCCTCATTGTCCTGCTGTTTTTGATGCTACCTATGTCGTCAGAAAAAAGGAAGTCCCTTAACCCGACCTGGTGCGACTGGTTCCATCTGTCGGCCCATTGGGTTCTCATTAGTGTTTTTTTGATTGTTTTAGTTTATGTTTTCATTATGATGACTATGTTGCATTATTCTCCACGCTGTTTTTCTTTACAGGACATGGGTTTCATACCACACACTAAGGCTACACGTTATTGTCAGAACACACATTGGTTTCTTTTAGTCACTACTATGACATGCCTTCTTCAGACTGCATATTCTTTAGTGTTTTCTGATATATATCTGCCGGTCTCATTAGCAGGGTATTGTTATGCTTAAAATTATATCCTGGAATGTGAAGGGCCTTAGGTCCCCACACAAGCGGAGATTGTTTTTACGCTTGCTGAAGAGGTCCTATTCTCCGGATATTGTGTTATTACAAGAAACCCACCTAACAGACCAGGATTTCTTCAGGATGCGTCAACAATGGGTGGGTCAGGTTTACGGGTCCTCCGCCAAAGACGGCAAAGCGGGAGTCCTCACACTATTGCACAAGTCATTTGCCTTTTCTCTTATCTCTCACAGTACTGACTCGGACGGCAGAGTATCACACCTCACCATAGAACACAATGGGGAAATCCTGAGCCTATACAATATTTACGCACCTAATGGGAAGAATGAATCTTTTTTTAGGGAATTGGCTAGTGAGATCCAATCGGATACAGTAGACAGGAAACTGATAGGGGGCGACCTTAATACCGTTCTGGATGTCCGAGTAGACCGGAACAACCCTAATGTTCACAACCCATTACCGAGAGCTCGGGATTGTGTTCTCGCACCCTTCATGGACCAATTGGGCTTAGTGGATACCTGGAGACTTGTTCATCCGGACGATAGAGAGTTTACGCATTTCTCCAGTGTCCACGGATCATGGTCGAGATTAGATTATTTTCTTATGAGCATGGAGTTGAGCTATCGGTTGTGTTCGGTGGACATTGGAGATCTGGCATTATCAGACCATGCCCCAATAATCTTACGCCTATTTCCCTCTTGCCCCAAGGGAATTGATATACTCTGGAGATTTCCTTCCTATCTGACAAAAGACGAGGACTTCGTGGAGTTGCTCAGGGCCTGGTGGTTAAAATTTGCGACTACAAATGACTCACACAGGCAAAACCCGGCATTGTTCTGGGAAACAGGGAAGGCAGTCCTCAGGGGACGGTTGATAGCCCATATCTCGGCACTAAAGCGCAAATCCCGCACACAACTTCTAGCCACCAGCTCTCGCCTAAAGGAAGCCTACGCTCTTTTTCTTAATTCCCCGAACGAATCACATAAGGAGGCATGGAAACAGGCCAAATCTGACTACGAGATATGGCTAGACAGACATGAGCATATGAAAAGATTCCAATTTGAGGTTGATCTCTTCCGTCACGGCAACAAAGCTGGACGTCTTTTGGCTTGCCTGGCTAAAGGGAGACAGCCCCCCTCCCACATAACTACACTTAGGGACTCCACGGGTACTTTAAAACACGACCCTCACGCCATTAATAAAATTTTAGAAAACTTTTATGCCACTTTATATGCAGACTCCCCTTCTAACCTACTGGCAGGAGAAACATTTTTGAGGAGTCTTGATCTCCCCTCTCTGTCGAATGACCAGAGGGAGGTGCTTAATGCTCCAGTCACAGAGGCAGAAATTCAGGCTGTCATCCCCAATTTACATAACAATAAAGCGCCAGGCCCTGACGGGTACACCGGGGAATTCTTTAAATCGCTTTTACCACAACTTTCACCACTACTTACCGATGTATACAAGGAATTTCTATCTACGGGCAATATCCCTGATGAAGCTTCTATGGCCTATATTAAAGTATTGCCTAAAAAGGGTAAAGACTTAAGGGATCCCGGCTCATACAGGCCCATATCATTGATAAACCAGGATGTCAAAATCTTGTCCAAAATTCTAGCAGACAGACTGGCGAGGTTCATGCCGACACTAGTGGATACCCACCAGGTAGGCTTTATCAGACAACGATCCGCAACCATGAATATCAGAACGGTCGTGGCCGTCTTGGACCGGCTCCAGCATAGCCCTCAACCGGGAGATCGACCAGCGCTACTGGCTCTTGACGCCAAAAGGCGTTCGATAATTTGAGATGGGACTGGTTGGGGATGGTGCTGGACCGGGCGGGCCTGCACGGTGCGTTTCGTAATTATTTAACGGGAGTATATAGGGCGCCCACGGCCAGGATCTACACGCCAGGGATACTGTCATCACCCATTGCGTTATTTAAAGGAATGAGACAGGGTTGCCCTCTTTCGCCCCTTCTTTTCGACCTTGCATTGGAACCTCTAGCGCGATCATAACTGACATCCCCAGTGTACGAGGGCATCAAGGTCGGAGAGCGGGAGGTGAAACTTACCATGTTCGCAGATGACATTTTGCTCTTCTTAAATGACCCAGACACCTCACTGCATGTTATTCTTGACCACCTAACCCTCTTTGGCACCTTCTCGGGATATAGGGTCAACGTCTCCAAATCGGAACTACTTCCACTGGGTGTACACCCGCCGCGATGGGTGGCTAACATAACTCAATTGGGTATACGCATAGCGGATTCCTCGGTTACCTATTTGGGGATCAAAGTGGGAAAAACTCCTGATACGATTTATTTTCTTAACTTCCCCCCAATCATATCCAAAATATGCACAGAACTGACAAGATGGCATGGCCTTCCTCTAACCTTCATGGGGAGATGTCATTTAGTTAAAATGATTAGTTTTGCGCGGCTCCTATATCCACTCCAGACCTTACCACTACTCCTTAAACACGCAGATATACATAAATTAAATTCGGCCTTCACTAAATTTATATGGGCGGGCAAGCGTCCCCGCATTGCTCTACACAAATTAATGCTAGACAAGCAGGAGGGGGGACTGAATTTCCCTAACGTGAGGGGATACAATCTTTCTTGCTTGTTTCGTTTTGTGATCGATTGGATCCATGGCTCTTCCATTCATGTGGTAGGCAATTTGGAAAGGGCGCTGGCGCACCCCTGGGATCTGTGGATCCTGTTACACACCTCTTATGCGAAAATGCCCAGCTTAATGAAACGATCTGTCCTTATAAGGGACACCGTGGCCACATGGAAGGAAGTTCGTAAATTATTTAAGCTACCATTCCTGGTCTCTAAATATCACCCGTTGACTTGTCATCTCGAATTGCCTGTAACCATCCCTACACACACATTCACTTTGTGGGCACACCAGGGTCTATCTTCTGCATGCGATCTTATTGATAAACCCAACAAACGCTGGCTATCTCCTCAAACCTTATTGAACACCTTTCAACTGCCACCCTCCCATATATTCCCTTTAAATCAGTTATATTCTTTTTTTTCCTCACGCTTACGCAACCCTAAGATAGAAACACATGACCATGCCCTAGATTACCTTATTGGTTCGGTCCCTCATAAGCTGTCGATATCCTCCATATACGTGACACTTAAAAAGATGTTGATCAAGACGGACCCCTCTAAAATATTTGCTTCCTGGTCCAAATGGATCCCTGATGTGGATATCTCTGACTGTATATTACATGGGTGGTCGATCATTCGTAGGTGTGTCATTAATGAACGATGGCGAGAAACGTACTTTAAACTTGCTCATAGGGCGCTCTATGGTTTTAACATCTTACCGACTCCCAATTTCCCGGATAGGATCACTGCCTGCCCCAAATGTTCCACTCCCCTAACTGACCTTTGGCATGGCGTTTGGACTTGTTCTCACATAGTACCCTACTGGAGAATACTGCTTACCTATATTACACAAACATGGAATGTGACTCTGTCTAACTCCCCAAGAGCTCTACTGTTTCATCAATTCAGACCACCTGACCCTGACCACTCACGACACTCCCTCCCTATTATACTATTGGTGGCATTGAGATGTATTTTTGATTCATGGATGTCATCCTCACCACCTACTATTTCTATGGTGACTTCCCAAATGAAGCGTTTATGCAACCTCGATAGGCTTGACTAGACATAAGACCACACGCACTACCAAATTCTTTGATAAGTGGGAAGTGTTTATTCTAGAGCATTATTCAACAGACGAAATTGCAGAAATAGTTAGGCCCTTCAGTTCCACTGAGTGGTACTGTTTGGGAGTCATCGGGTATACCTTGGGGGCCCTACAACTTCCATCATGAATACACCATTTCTATATCTGTCAAGGGGGTACACGTTTACAATGTTTATGCATGCACGTTTGAATGGGATTCTTGAACTGTGTAGCTCTACTGTTGATATGATGAAATACTGTTCTGACTTCATACTGCTCATGTATCAGTCCATATGTCCACATGTCCTAATGACCCTATTGCACAGCTCTGTATCCAAATGGCAAATGTTTTGCTCTATCGTTGGATTGTTATACTGTTTTTCTTTTCTTTTTCTTGAAAAATTTCAATAAAATGTGTTTAAAAAAATAAATAAAATAAAAGCTAGCGTGCACATGCATTAGCCCTCCACCAGGAAGAAGGATGGCAGACTTGATACTTTCAAAATAATTTTACACTCTTTCCCTAACTCCCCCTACAATTCTCCCTAATCCTATCCCTCCATTCAAACTAACCCTGTTCTCATCCTATCTCTGGGAACACTGTCCCTAACCAAAATAAAGGTACTCTACCTAAAAGGTCTAGTACCTATGGCACATCAAAAGAAAACCCTCTCCATAGGAGAGAAGCCCTACTGTTACCAAGACTGCCAAACTCCAAAGACCTGATCTTCCCGAGGTCACCGATGATGTTCCTACAGACCTCCACCTCGGAGAGGATTTTCTGTTGGGTCGACACTAAGCACCGTGCATTCCACGTGTAGTACCTAACCACTAAACTAACTAAGAATAAAGTGCCCCGATCTTGGCCACCCAGGTTCCTGAATGCCCCATAAGCCCACTCCGGATAGGTAAGGCCGGCAAGTTGATTCCAGCCGATGGAAGCAAACACCCTGTTGTAAACCCCTATATTAAAGGGACAATCAAGCAGGAAATGGTCCATGCTTTCCAGCGTTTCCCCGCACTCTTCTCGGTGACATCCCCTGTCATCAGAGTTCCTACACTTCAAATTGTCCCTCACATATAGCTTCCCCTGAAAGCAGCGCCAGGCCAAGTCCCAAAACTTCTGGGGGATCCTTTTCATGTTTAAAAGGTACAACCCCATCCTCACATCCCGACCTGGGCAGTCCCTGAGCGCCAGAGGCTTCTGGAAGTGGGTCAACAGAACCCGTTTGTCAAGGAACTGCCTTGACTGGGTCCTGATCTCCCACACTCCCAGACCCCACCGACCTTTCGCCTTCAGAGTCGGGGTAGCATAAGCCGGAAGATATCCATGGGGCGTACGGAGGTCCTTCACTTGCCCTCCTGTCTCCCATTCCTGGAAGAAAGGCCGAAACCATTCCCTGCAGGAGAGTACCCACGGAGAAGCCCTCTCTAACAAGAGGTTTGAGATGTTAGCTTTCAAGAAGGTGTTGGTTAAGAACACCACAGGGTTTACCATAGATAAACCCCCTAGTCTCCTCGTGTGGTACGTAACCTCCCTCTTGACTAGGTTCATCCTGTTTCCCCATAACAGTTGGAAAAACAGGCTGTAGATCCTAGTGTAGTAAGCTTCTGGCAAGATACATACGCTGCCCAGATAGATAAACAAGGGGAGCAGGTACAATTTGATCAGGTGTACCCTTTCCCTGAGGGTCATAGACCAACCCTTTCATTGGTCCACCTTCTGAGCGGCATCCTGGAGCTTACCATCCCAGTTTTTGGTGGGATAATCATCCTGGCCGAATATGATGCCCAAATCTTTTGCTGACTCTTGGGGCCCTGGAAGGGTGTCCG
Source organism: Hyla sarda (assembly GCF_029499605.1). Taxonomy (NCBI): domain Eukaryota; kingdom Metazoa; phylum Chordata; class Amphibia; order Anura; family Hylidae; genus Hyla; species Hyla sarda. Next base: position 212,542 of record NW_026607613.1, read on the forward strand.
GGAGATCAAACATGGGATCTCCCCCTCCCAGCCAGAGACTCTCACACTTATTCCGGTTGATCTTAGACCCAGATGCCTCCGAGTAGCGGTCCACTTCCGACATCACCACATCGACCTCCTCTCGCGAGGAGACGAAAATAGTGACATCGTCAGCGTACGCCACCACTCTCTGGGCAACATCCAGCTCCGCCAGACTCATCCCGACTCCCGCCAACGGCCCACAATCTAACCTCCGGACGAAGGGATCGATCGCAAACACGTATAAAAGCGGGCTCAAAGGACAACCCTGACGGACTCCGGACCCCACCTCAAAAGAGCGGCCAGACCAACCGTTCACCAGTGGGAAACTCTCTGCCCCTGCATACAAGATCTTAAGCCAATTAACAAAAGCACTCGGTAAGCCATATCTCAGGAGGACGGACCAGAGGTACTCGTGGTTCACCCGATCAAACGCTTTGGCCTGATCCAGGGACAGCAAGTACCCCTTCCAGAAACCAGCACTACTCCGCTCCACTGCCTCCCTGACACTAAGGACTGCACTTAAGGTGCTTCGGCCTGGAACAGAGCAGTGCTGAGCCCCCGAAAGGAGCCGGGGTGCAAACTTCACCAGCCGATTAAACAGTATCTTAGCCAGAAGCTTCCTGTTCGTATTGAGAAGAGCTATGGGCCTCCAATTCTCAATACGGCTGGGATCTTTACCCTTTGACAGAAGAATCAGGGCTGACCTCCTCATTGAATTCGGCAGAGTGCCCGAGGAGAGACACTCATTGAATACCTCAGTCAAGACGGGAGCTAAAGACTCCTTAAAGGTCCTGTACCACTCGGATGTTAAGCCATCTGGACCTGGCGACTTCTTAGGGGCGAGCCCCTCGATCGCCAGTCTCACTTCCTCTTCCCTGATTTCTTCTGCCAAAACATCAAGAGAGGGGTCTACCCGTGGCTCAGGAATGGTTTCAGCCAGGAAAGCCGACATCTTATCTTGATCTAGATCCTTCCTTCCCAAGAGGTGTGAGTAGAAGGATCTGACGACCTCCAAGATCCCTTGTCTGGACCGATTCAGAGATCCTGTACTATCAATCAGTCCTGAAATGACTTTACTACTCACTGACATCTTACAGTTTCTGTAAGGGTCGGGCGAGCGGTACTTCCCGAAATCCCTCTCAAAAACCAAAGATGCGTGCCTATCGTACTGACACCCCATCAGCAAGGATTTCACTCTGGAGATATCCTCACGGCTACCTCCAGTCGAGACAAGAAGCTCGAGTTTCCTCCTCAGACCCTGATACAGGCGATACCTGTTCAGGGACCTGAGGCTCAAGAGCTGGCGGAAGAACCCCGCAACCCGCTTCTTGAATATCTCCCACCACTCTGACTTACTACTACATAGGCCCAGTAAAGGTACCTGACTCTGAAGAAAATCCTCAAAGGACTGTCTTATCTCCGCTTCCTTCAGGAGTCACGAATTCAGCTTCCAAAACCTTTTCCCATCCGGGGGGTCTCTGAAACATTCAGGGAAAACAAAATCATACAGTGGTCGGAGAACTCCACCTCAACCACGGACACTGCGGAAGATACGGCTTCCTCCTTTAAATAAAACCTATCTATCCCAGACCTGCGACACCCTTGATGATAGGTGAAACCCGTGTGGCCTGAGGGGCTCCGGATGTGGGCGTCCTCTAGGCGAGCTTCTCTAGCTATGCTAATCAGTGCCACACTATCGCAAGTCAGCGGACCATTGGAGCCTCTCCTATCTTGGGACCTCGTGACATTATTGAAGTCCCCTCCAAAGATCACTTGCCGACTCGTAAAAAGAAAGGGCTTAATCTTCATAAAGAGATCTTTACGGCCCTGCTTAGTTTGCGGGGGGTAGATGTTAATGAGCCGGAGCTCTTGTCCCTTCATGAAGACATCTAAGATCAGGCACCTCCCCATTTCTAACTCAATAACCCGTCTGCATTCAACAGGAGCGGTAAAAAGGACCGCCACCCCACTATACGGCTCAGCCGCAAGAGACCAGTGGGAGGGACCACGCCTCCACTCTCTTCTGGCTTTTACCAGGGAGGCTAGATCTGACAACCTGGTCTCTTGTAAAAAGAAAATGTCGGCTTCAACACGGCCGAGAAAATCAAAGGCTGCAAATCTAGCCGTATCTGATTTTATGCTGGCACAGTTAATGGATGCCAACGTCAGTGGGGTGAGTGCTGCCATCCTGGGTGATTGAGTTAAATGGCCTCAGCCCTTAAACCTTCTTCCTCTCCTTCCCTCCACCCCCATCTGAATCGGAGAAAGACCCTTTGCCTCTTTTTAAACTCAGGGATATATCCATCCCAGCATCTTTACCTCCAGCATCTGGTGTTACCTCAGCCCCTGAGGAAACTGCCCCAGAGGAAGGAGACTCGGCACCTCCTGGAGGCCGCACTGCCTCCGGACCCTCGAGAAGAGGAGGGGAGATGGTATCCCCAAGGGCCTCATATTGATTGAAAAAGAACGATCAGAGGGTCAGAGACTGAGTTGTTCCTTCTATGGTCTGAGGCTACAACTGAAGAGGAGGACGGCGCTGCCTCACTCTTACCCTTCTTCCTCCTCCTCTTCTTTTCCTGGCCACCATTTACTGTCTGCCCCTCCTTCTCCTCCTCATCCACAGTTTCGGATTCAGAGGCATTACTGGAGGAAGGAGCATCTTGACCTTCTTCCCTACGCAGTCTCCCTATCTCCTCATCCAGTTCGGCCCCACCCAAAGCCTCAGAGTTATTCTGACCTCCTTCTGAGCCAGTGTCTGGAGTGGGACCCCGAGCCACCCCTGGCACCTGGGCATTCTCAAGGGCCCTCTCCAACCTGCGCTTCTCCTCTCGCCTCCGCATAGAGGGGGTCTTATGTTTTTCCTTCACTGGCTTTGGTGCCCCCTCTCCTCCACTAGTCCCCTCCCCCGCAGGGGCAACCATTAGGCTCTCCCCAGCCGGGGCGGTCACAGTGTTAGAGAACGAGCGTGGACACCGGCTGAACGGGTGACCTAAGTCACCACACAAGTTACACCGATCTGCCCACAGGTGGCCGCCAGATGACCCACCGCACAGCAGAGGGCGCACATCTGCTGAGTGCAGTTGGCACTAAAGTGGTTTGGGTCACCACACCTGTGACACAGCCTCGGCTGCCCCTGGTAGAAGATCTGAATCCTGTCGCATCCCAGAAAGGCGGCCGAAGGGATGTGGGTGACCGTGTTCCCTGAACGCCTGAGACGAACGGAAAACGTCCACGCCCCAGACCATATATTGTGCTCGTCAAAGTTCTTCCGGGGGACGTCCGTCACCTCCCCGTACCTGCCCAGCCAGGTCATAATGTCATAACAAGAAAGTGACTCATTACGGGTCAAAACGGTCACTTTCTTTACCATACTCTGGCGAGATACCGCTTTTACAGCGAAATCTCGCCACCTGGGCTCGTTTTTCATCAGCTCATAATTAGACCAAAAGAGATCTAGTCCTTCCGGCCTAACAAAGCTGACGTCAAACTCGGAGGAGCCGAAGGGGTGAATCAGAGCAAAGATGTCCCCAGCCCTGAAACCCATCTGGAAAAGAAGCTCCACCACCTTGCCCCTTTGGGGGCACGCATCTTCGCCTTTCCAGACAAAATGGGCCACATTCCTGCGACCTACCTCCTGCCCGGGTGTCTGGAGGTACCATACGGTCTCCCCATTCCTCTCTCGGAACGCTCCCAGACCATGTCTCTCCACCCAAAAAGACAGGTCCTTCTCCTTTCCCTCTACCTGGAGCGTCCTTTCTCCTCTCTTTAGTGCCTCCAGGAGGCGCTGTTGCAACTGACCTTCACCAGATGCAGGAGGTAAAGATCCTACTGAACCCCCAGCCGCCATACTTGCATAACTCCTGACGACCGGGGGGGCAGCCGGACCAGACACCGTCCCTACATCCCCGCCTAGGCCACCTGTACTGCCACAAAAGCCACTCTTATTCCTACCATCCACACCACTACTACTACTCTCATTCGCACCACTACTCCTCCCATCTGCACCATTACCACTCCTCTCATTCACACCACTACCACCCCTCCTATTCACTCCATTATCACCACTCTTATTCACTTCACTGCCACTCCTCCCGATCACTCCACTACCACTCCTCCCATCTGCACCACTACCACTCCTCTCATTCACTCCACTATCACCACTCTCATTCACACCACTACCACTCCTCCCATCTACACCACTACCACTCCTCCCATCTGCACCACTACCACTCCTCCCATCTGCACCACTACCACCCCTCCCATTTGCACCACTACCACTGCCACATACACCCCTCTCATCCACAGCACTACCTCTCCCATCTTTCACACACCTTGTATTAACATTGCTTTTGTTGACAGTATTTTTGGGATCAGCAGCTGCTTCACCCACTACCTCTGGGCTGGCCTGGACATGCTTTAGCTTGGCCTTTTTGTACATTCTCAGGTCACCGGCGGCTGCCATTGTCGGCGACCCTGACTCCTCCTCCATTCGAGATTTCACCGCCGACATCACCTCCCGAAGCTGAGGCTGCCCCTCCAGGCGCACCTCCACCACTCCTCCTGCCACTGATGTGCAGGGACTACCCTCTCTCACAGGGGAGATCCCTGCAGTGCCTGCGCCACACACTGCGCCCAACCGCATGGGCTCAGCAGCAGGTTCTGACACCTGGACGCTCCCCCCCCCTCTCAGGGGAGTGCCCCGCAGCACCGACACTACTAGTAGCGCCCAGGGGACCGCCCCCCGAGCAGAAGATCTCACTACACACCTCAGGCGCCTGGACACTCCCCCCCCCTCTCAGAGAAGTGCCCCGCAGGGATAGTAACATTGCTCACAATACTCGGGGAACCGCTCCCCTTGCAAACTGCCGCATAGCTATTGCCCACTATTAGCCCTTCCTGCTCTTCCCTACCAGCAGGACGCGTGACTGTAGCACCCGCGGCCATATTGGATGCAGCACTGTACCCCCCCGTGCTGGTCCCGTTCCACAGCAGAAGCGGGATCTGGCAGGGTGGGGGGCCCAGCAGCCTGAGCCAACATTTCAGGTGGCCCAGACTGCTGGATAGGAGAGAAAACAAACTTTATCTGCTCCTCAGCCTTTTTCTTCTTCTTCTTTTTCTTCCTCTTCCTCTCCTCAGGGCCCAGGTCCTGGCCAAAACTGAAATTTTCCAGACGGGTGGGTGACTATTGCATCACTATGGCCCGCAGGAGCCCCCCACAGACTAGTCCACTGTCACCGCCATCATTACTGTCACTTTCCTCAGAGGTGGCTGGTAAGGCGACTTGGGCAGGGTTGATGTAATCCGCACTCGGGGTGACAGAGGTCTTAGGGGTACACAGGGTACCACACACATCCCCCTCACTCTCATCACCCTCACTGCCGCCATCTCCCTCACCACCTTCCTCCATCTTCTCCTCCGTGACACACAAGCACTCTTCCTCCCCCTGACTATCCTCTTCCTCCTTCACAGGGGTCCGCATGGTTTTATAGCGGTTTTCATTCTTTAATTTTTCTTTAAACATGCCTGCACCCTCTACAATCAGCATTCGGGCTCTCACCACCTCCTGCTCCTCTGCCTTCAGCTCACACACCCTGGCAGCAAACTTAGCCCTCATAGCCTTGGCAGAGTTTTCTGTTTTGTAGCGAGCAAACCTCAGGTCTTCCCTTATGATTTTCAGCTTTTTCCCCAGCTGCTCATATTCTACTAGATTTGTCTGCATGCGGGAACCGAAAGTAGCTAGCGACTCCCTGGGACCCTTCACCCCTCATTGCTGGGGTCCCATAATATCAGACACAGTCCCTGAAGACATAATCATAAGCTTCTTATCGGACGCCTTGCGGTTTCCAGCGACGGACGGGGAAGTGGGCTCCACATTACTGCGGAGCCTGCTGGATCTTCTCACCCTGTCCTTGGAATCGGCCGTAGCTCACTCACTCCCACCCCCCGCCGGCCTAGTTCGAGGGGTGGAAGTCTGGGGCTCCATAGCAGGAGGCTCTCCCAAGGAAGCTGCCACCCTCCTGGGGAAAAGGCTGTAGGAAACACTGCTACAATCCTCTCTCTCTGGAAAACTCTGGAAGTCAGACACACCCAACAGCTGCTGTGTTCCACAGGAAGTGCTCTCTGCTGACACTCTTTTTTATTATAAAAATACAAAACAATTCCAAAAAACAAGAACACAAAACAAGCTTAACTAGCTACAACAGAAATGTAAAATAAAATAAAACCCTGCCTAACCGGCCAGCCCAGCTTTAATAAATTCCAAAATATACCAAAGTACAACTATACTATACCTATACACCTAAGCAAACTATGAAATTCACACTCACTCACACACATAACAAAAAAAAAAAAAATAAAAAAAAATTATTTGCTCAACTTGGCTAATTAAATGAAATAAATAAACCAACATAAAATTCAGCACCACCTGGCTATAACTCAAAATCATCCATACTTGGGAAAATAAATAAATAAATAAAGCAACAGAAAACATAACACACGCATAATCTCCAAAACTAAGAAAGACACACACACACACACACACACATATATATATTGAGAATGAAAATAACAACAGCACAACTTGGCTTATTAAAAAAAAAAAAAAAAAAAAAAATATATATATATATATTATTAAATGCACACCTCTGCTTTTTAAATAAAAGTTATATATACACAGACAAAAAAACACCTATACACAATAATAATACTACATAACTACAACTGGTCCGACTGCCCTTTTCTTATGGCTAATGCAACAATATAAAACAAAATACATGACACAATATACCAACAAATAAATAAAATAAAACAATAATATAAAACAATATACATACCACAGTATACATACAAATATAATAAATGTGCCTCACAAAAATACCTACAAAAAAACAAAAATAAATCCTACACTAAAACTGTGCCCTCTCCCACACCACCCCTCCTGTACATGGGCCAGTCCATAACCGTTCGTACAGTTCTTAAGTCCAGTCCTTAACTGACCCATGTCAGATCCCTTAAGGAAGAAAAAAATAATAAAATAAAAAAACACCCACAAATGCCCCCTCCCCACCTAGCACTCCAACCAACCAACTAAATACAACCTTACATACAAGACCACAACCCAATTTAGGCCCAAGTTCAGTGCCTGTAAGCCCTTCATACCATATCAGCTGAAAACAAAACAAAAAGCTATGGTGCACATGCAACAGCCCACCACCAGGGAGAAGGATGGCAGATCTGATACACTGAAGAAATTTAAACTCTTTCCCTAACTCCCCCTACTATTCTCCCTAATTCTATCCCTTCATCAAACTGACCCCACTATCACTCTATCTCTATTCCTGTATGCCTTTCCTTAACCAAAATAAAGGTACTCTACCAAAAAGGTCTAGTACCTAGGGCACATCAAAAGAAAACCCTCTCCATAGGAGAGAAGCCCTACTGGTGCCAAGACTGCCATACTCCAAAGACCTGATCTTCCCGAGGTCACCGGTGATGTTCCTACAGACCTCCACCTCGGAGAGGACTTTCTGCTGGGTTGACACTAAACACCGTGCATTCCACGTGTGATACTTAACCACTAAGCTAACTAAAAATAAAGTGCCCCGATCTCGGCCACCGAGGGTCCTGAATGCCCCATAAGCCCACTCCGGATAGGTAAGGCCGGCAAGCTGACTCCAGCCAATGGAAGCGCCCACCCGGTTGTAGACCCCTACGTTAAAGGGACAATGAAGCAGGAAGTGGTCCATGCTTTCCAGCGTGTCCACACACTCTTCTCGGGGACACCCCCGGTCATCAGAGTTCCTGTACTTCAGGTTGTCCCTTACACCTAGCTTCCCCTGAAAGCAGCGCCAGGCCAAGTCCCAAAACTTCTGGGGGATCCTTTTCAAGTTTAAAAGATACAACCCCACCCTCAGATCCCGACCTGGGCAGTCCCTGAGCGCCAGAGGCTTCTGGAAGTGGGTCAACAGAACCCGTTTGTCAAGGAACTGCCTTGACTGGGTCCTGATCTCCCACACTCCCAGACCCCACCGACGTAACGCCTTCAGAGTCGGGGTAGCGTAAGCCGGAAGATATCCATGGGGTGTACGGAGGTCCTTCACTTGCCCTCCTCTCTCCCATTCCTGGAAGAAAGGCCGAAACCATTCCCTGCAGGAGAGTACACACGGAGAAGCCCTCTCTTTCCAGAGGTTCGAGATGTTAGCTTTCAAGAAGGTGTTTGTTAAGAACACCACAGGGTTTACCATAGATAAACCCCCTAGTCTCCTCGTACGGTACGTAACCTCCCTCTTGACTAGGTTCAACCTGTTCCCCCATAACAGTTGGAAAAACAGGCTGTAGACCCTAGTGTAGTAAGCCTCTGGCAAGATACATACACTGCCCAGATAGATAAACAAGGGGAGCAGGTATGATTTGATCAGGTGTACCCTTTCTCTGAGAGTCATAGACCAACCCTTCCACTGGTTCACCCTCTGAGTGGCATCATGGAGCTTACCGTCCCAGTTTTTGGTGGGATAATCATCCTGGCCGAATGTGATGCCCAGAATTTTTGCTGAGTCTTGGGGCCCTGGGAGGGTGTCCGGGAGATCAAATGTGGGATCCCCCCCTCCCAGCCAGAGACTTTCACACTTTTCCCGGTTGATCTTGGACCCGGATGCCTCCGAGTAGCGCTCCACCTCTGACATCACCACATCGACCTCCTCCCTCGAGGAGACGAAAATAGGGACATCATCAGCGTACGCCACCACTCTCTGGGTGACATCCAGCTCCACCAGACTCATCCCGACTCCCGCCAACGGCCCACGATCTACTCTCCGGACGAAGGGATCAATCAAGAACACGTATAAAAGCGGGCTCAAAGGACAACCCTGACGGACTCCGGACCCCACCTCAAAAGAGCGGCCAGACCACCCGTTCACCAGTGGGAAACTCTCTGCCCCGGCATACAAGATCTTAAGCCAATTCACAAAAGTACTCGGTAAGCCATATCTCAGGAGGACGGACCAGAGGTACTCGTGGTTCCCCCGATCAAATGCTTTGGCCTGATCCAAGGACAGCAAGTACCCCTTCCAGAGACCCGCACTACTCCGCTCCACTGCCTCCCTGACACTGAGGACAGCACTTAAGGTGCTTCGGCCTGGAACAGAGCAGTGCTGAGCCCCCGAAAGGAGCCGGGGTGCAAACTTCACCAGCCAATTAAACAGTATCTTGGACAGAAGCTTCCTGTCCGTATTGAGAAGAGCTATGGGCCTCCAATTCTCAACACGGCTAGGATCTTTACCTTTTGAGAGAAGAATCAGGGCAGACCTCCTCATTGACTTTGGCAGAGTGTCCGAGGAGAGACACTCATTGAATACCTTGGTCAAGAGGGGAGCTAAAGACTCCTTAAAGGTCTTACACCACTCGGATGTTAAGCCATCTGGACCTGGCGACTTCTTGGGGGCGAGCCCCTCGATCGCCAGTCTCACTTCCTCTTCCCTGATATCTTCTGCCAAAACATCAAGAGAGGGGTCTACCCTTGGCTCAGGAATGGTTTCAGCCAGGAAAACCGACATCCTGTCTCGATCTAGATCCTTCCTCCCCAAGAGGTGTGAGTAGAAGGATCTGACGACCTCCAGGATCCCTGATCTGGACCGATTCAGAGATCCTGTACTATCAACCAGTCCTGAGACTACTTTACTACTCACTGACATCTTGCAGTTCTTGTAAGGGTCGGGCGAGCGGTACTTCCCGTAACCCCTCTCAAAAACCAAAGATGCGTGCCTATCGTACTGACACCTCATCAGCAAGGACTTCACTCTGGAGATATCATCACGACTACCTCCAGTCGAGACAAGAAACTCGAGTTTCCTCCTCAGACCCTGATACAGGCGATACCTATTCAGGGACCTGAGGCTCGAGAGCTGGCGGAAGAACCCCGCAACCCGCTTCTTGAATATCTCCCACCACTCTGACTTACTACTACAAAGGCCCAGTAAAGGTACCTGACTCTGAAGAAAATCCTCAAAGGACTGTCTTATCTCCGCTTCCTCCAGGAGGGACGAATTCAGCTTCCAATAACCTTTACCCATCCGGGGGGTCTCTGAAACATTCAGGGAAAACAAAATCATACAGTGATCAGAGAACTCCACCTCAACCACGGACACTGCGGAAGAGACGGCTTCCTCCTTTAAATAAAACCTGTCTATCCTAGACCTGCGACTACCTTGATGATAGGTGAAACCCGCGTGGCCTGAGGGGCTCCGGATGTGGGCATCCTCTAGGCGAGCTTCCCTAACTATATTATTAAGGGCCACACTATCGCAATCCAGCGGACCGTTGGAGCCTCTCCTATCTTGGGACCTTGTGACATTATTGAAGTCCCCTCCAAAGATCACCAGCCGGCTAGTAAAAAGGAAGGGCTTAATCCTCATAAAGAGATTTTTACGGCCCAGCTTTGTTTGTGGGGCATAGATGTTTATGAGCCGGAGCTCTTGTCCCTTCATGAGGATATCTAAGATCAGGCACCTCCCCATTTCTAACTCAATAACCCGTCTGCATTCAACCGGAGCGGTAAAAAGGACCGCCACCCAACTATACGGCTCAGCCGCAAGAGACCAGTGGGAGGGCCTGCGCCTCCACTCTCTTCTGGCTTTCACCAGAGAGGCTAGATCTGACAACCTGGTCTCCTGTAAAAGGAAAATGTTGGCTTCAACACGGCCGAGAAAATCGAAGGCTGCGAATCTAGCCGTATCCGACTTTATACTGGCACAGTTAATAGATGCCAGCGTCAATGGGGTGAGTGCCGCCATCATTGGTGATTGAGTTAGACGGCCACACCTTTACTTCTGCTTCCCCTTCTTTTTTGCCCCCTCATCCCCTGAAGAAGAGGAAAGGGCAGGACCACTTTTCGACCTTTTCTTAGACTCTGATTGGTCGATGGGGTCCCCGTCTCCGTCCGGCCCCAGTCTAGCCCTGCCCTCCGAGGAAGGTGCCTCCGCAGGACAGGGCCCAGTTCCCCCCAGAGGCTCTCTCACCTTAGGCACCCCGCCCTCACTTTCCCCCTCCAAGGAGGGGGAGGAGATGGTATCGAGGACGAAGTACCGGTTTGACAGGTCAATCAGAGGGGGGGCAGTCAGGCTTCCGTTTTGGACCTGGCCCGTAGTACAAGGCTAAACAGAGGGCTCCGACCTCTTCTTTCTCCCTTTCCTTTTGCCCTTGTCTTTCTTTTTTGGCCTCTCCCCACTCTCCTCATCCACACTTTCATAGTGGGAGGAATCGGAAGGGTCGGCCATATTGCCTTCCTCTCTGCGCAGCCTCCTGATCTCCTCATTCAGCACATTCTCCCCCAGAGCTTCAGTGGTTACAGGGCCAGCTTCAGGACCAGGGGCCGGAGCTACCCCAGTCACCTGGGCACTCTCCAGCTCCCTACTCCTCCTACGAGTTTCCTACCGCCTTAGTTTGGCGGGGCCCTTTATCCTCGTCACTAGCCCTGTTGTGCCCCCATCCCTGCTCGTACCCTCCCCAGCCGAGGCAACTTCACAGCTCTCCCCGGCCGGAGCAGTCGCAGCACGGACGAAAGCACTCGGACAACAGCTGAAAGGGTGCCCGAGGACACCACACAGGTGGCACCGGATCTGCCTACAGGATGCGGCCAGATGACCCACCCCACCACACAAAGCACAAACCTGTACAGTACAGGCTGCGCTAAAATGGGTGGGGCTGCCGCACCTGTGACAGACCTTAGGCTGCCCCTGGTAGAAGACCTGGATCCTGTCACGTCCAAGGAAGGCGGCTGACGGAATGTGGGCAACTGTACTACCTGAACGTTTGAGTTTGACGGAAAACGTCCAGGCCCCGGACCAGATCCCGTGCTCATCCAAATTTTTCTTGGGCATGTCCGTCACATCCCCATATCGACCGAGCCAGGTCATGATGTCATAACAAGAAAGTGACTCATTACGGGTCAAAACTGTCACTTTCTTGACTGAGTTCTGACGGGAAATCGCCTTTACAGCAAAATCCCGCCAGCAGGGCTCGTTCTTCGCCACTTCGTAGTTTGACCAGAAGAGTTCGAGACCCTCCGGCCGAACAAAACTGACGTCAAACTCAGACGAACCGTAGGGGTGGATCAGGGCAAAGATGTCACTCGCCCTGAATTCCATCTGGAGGAGTAGCTCAACCACTTTAGCGCGAGGCGGGCACGCATCCTCGCCCCTCCAAATCAGACGGACCACATTCCTACGGTTATTGTCCTGCCCGGGTGTCGGGAGGGACCAGACCACCTCCCCATTCTGCTCTCGGAAAGCCCCCAAACCGTGCCTCTCTATCCAGAAAGACAGGTCGACCTCACCCCTTCCCTCTACCTGGATCGACCTGTCGCCCCTACGCAGAGCCTCCAGGAGGCGCTGTTGCAAGTAACCCCCGGGGCCGGACGGAGATGGGGACCCCACCGAATCCCCGGTAGCAACACTGGCATAGCTCCTAGGAGCAGTCACTGCCGGGGGGGCAGCCGGACCAGACCCAGACCCAGGAGCACCATTCAGACCACAACTCCCATCATCCATACCAGATGTTGCATTCACACCACCACTACTCCCACCATCATTCACTCCACTGGCACTCCTCCCAATCACAACACTACCACCCCCATCATTCTCACAACCTGCACTCACTTCCTGCCTAACATATCCTGGGCTGGCTGGGACTTGTAGTACCGCCGGTTTTAATACAGGTTTTCTTGCTGGCTTAGCTGCCGCTGGGGTCAACGCTGATGGCTCCTCCTTCATAGGCGATATTACCACCTGAGTCTGGGGCTGCCCCACCGGGCGCACCCCAGCTCCTCCCACAATGCCACCACTAGGCTTGCCCGACCGCTCAGGCTCTGCTGATGACACTGACGCCCGGACACTCTCCCCCCTCACAGAGGAGTGCCCCGCAGCGCCCGCAGAAACCACAGTACTCGGGGGACCGCCCCCCGAGCACACGGACCGACCTTTCTCTGCTTCCGACGCCCGGACACTCCCCCCCCCCTCACAGGAGAGTACCCAGCAGCGTCGGTAGTGCCCACAGCACTCGGGGAACCGCCCCCCCAAGCACACGGCAGCATAGCTCTTCTCTGGCATTTGGACATGCCCCCCGCCACCCTGGGGCGTCCCAGCAGCGCCAGAGTTGCCCAACATGAGCCCATCCTGCCCTTCCCTACCGGCAGGACGGGTGGGCTTCACATCTATGGCGTCCATAGCCATTTCAGACGCCATTCTATACCCCCCTTGCTGGCCCCGCTCCACCACAGGAACGGCGTCTTGCAGTTTGGGGGGCTCAGCAGCCTGAACCAGCTTTGCAGCTGACCCAGACTGCTGGAAAGGTACGAACATGTACTGCACAGATTGTTGGGTCTTCTGCTTCTTTGCTTTACGCCTGACTTTTCCATCCTCGCACTGATCTTCACCGAAGGTGAAATTCTGGAGGTGGACTGGGGATTCCTGCATGACAATTGCCCTCAATAAACCCCCAGCCTCACTCTCCACATCGTCCTCCTCACTGTCAGTCACAGGGAGCGCCACTTGGGCCGGCTCTATGTAGCTGTCCTGGGTGTCACAGGGCATAGGAACAGACACAGCATCCTCCACCACATGCGCTCCTTCCTCTACCTTCTCCTTAACTCCTTCACTGCCATCCTCACTATCTTCACCGCCACTACTCTCCCCATCATCCACCTCAACCTCCACCTTACCTGGGGATTTCATGGCGGCAAACCTTTCATCATTTGCCAGCTTCTCTCTTAGAAGACCGCTGCCCTCCAGGATCTCTGCCTTCCTCTCCTCCAGCTTGGCAATCTGGGCTTTCAGGGCTGTGATCCTTTTCTTCAGCTCAGGCTTGCTTCTCCTGGACCCAGAGTTTGCCAGACTCTGAGTCCCACGCAGATCTTCTCTTGCAAGCCTGAGCTCTTTACTGCAGCGGTCGTATTCCGCAAAGCGTGCGGCCATGCGGGAGCAGTAGGTCTCACTTGATTCTTTGGGGCCTCTTTCAGCCCACATCTCCAAACTCTTCCTCCTTGTTTTCCTTCCACCACCAGATCTCTGGCTGGCACCTGTTGCTTGATGAGCAGAGCTTGCATTGCTGCAGACTCTGCTGGATCTTCTGCCTCCGGCTGGAACAATGGCTGTAGCAGTTTTCTCTCCACCCCCCGCCAGCCTTGAAGAACGGGGAATGGAGGCCTGAGGCTCCATGCAGGAAAGTTCTCCCAGGGAGCCTGCCACACCCCTGGGAAAGCCTTGATGTAAAATGCTGCTTCTCTGGATGTCTGGAGCTCAAAAGAGACACACCCGACAGCTTCTCACACAGAACTCCTCTGGACTACAGGATGTGCTCTCTGCTGACACCTCTGTCCATGTCAGGAACTATCTGGAGTAGGAGAAGTTTACTATGGAGATTTGCTCCTACTCACAGAGAGCACTGTAGTCAGACTGAAAAGAACTATACAACTTCCTCTATAGCATACGGCAGCTGATAAGTACTGTAAGGATTAAGATTTTTAAGAAGTAATTTACAAATCTGTTTAACTTTCTGGCACCAGTTGATTTAAAAAAAAAAAAAAAAAAAATGTTTTCCCCCGGAGTACCCCTTTTACATAACACCTGTAAATTCTGTACTACGAATATCAGCAGCCACTGAAGAGAGAGGTCATCCAACAACTGAAGTCCCAAAAAAATCTGCCACTAAATCCCTCAAGCAACCGTTCAGCCCCAGTCCAGAACCATCTGACCCGACCACAAGGACCAGTGTGGAGGAGAACAGGGTCCAGGCTGTAAAATAGAAGAACACCGGAGCAGCCATATACACTGACTCTAAGGCTGAGCCTCATACTTCTACCGAAGCTGCAGAGTTATAGGGGAACTGTAAAAATGAAAGTACTACAACCCCCAGTGTGGTCCGTCTGTGCCCCCCTAAGGGTCAGGGTTGGAGGAGGCACAGGTTGAACAGACACACTACAATGGGAGTTGTAGTACTGTAGTTGTTAAAGAAAAAAAAGATGTTTTCATCAGGTTGCCCATAGCAACCAATCAGATTGCTTCTTTCATTCTTGAGAAGACCTCTGAAAAATAAAAGAAGTGATCTGATTGGTTGCTAAGAGCAACTGGACAACATTTCCTCTCCGCAGGTACATTTCCCCGATTGTCTTCATATTTAGGATGAGAATCTACTGACAAAGTGAGTAGCCAACCATTTCTGGGCATAAAACTCTGTAAGAGACAGCAGTCTGGGGGCGTCTGTGGTGGACATGAAGGAAGGGGGGGGTCCAGGGAAATTGAGATTTGACGTCTGCAGCGCGCGCTTCTCACTGAGCGCTTCTCTCATCCCAGGTATTGCAGGGGGACCCCCCACGATCAGCTACTTATCCAATAACCCATGGATAGGGGATAAGTACATTTTTGCCATAGTTCTCCTTTAATTGGCCAGAACACACCCAAAATCGGTCCCAGTCAAACATTGCTTCGTCTCCAGTCATTTCTCCCAGCTGTTCTTTTTCTACCTGCTTGTAAGGCATGCCTAGACTCTCTAATTCATTAAAGTGGTACTCCGCTCCTAGATATCTTATCCCCTAACTTAAAGATAGGACAAAAGTTGACTGATCACTGGGACCCCCGCGATCTTCATGCAGCACCCGCCGTTCTGAATAATATATTTAGAACTCTGGGTTCTCGTGGTGCAGGTCGTGACCTCACGCCACACCCTTTCCATTTATGTCTATGGGAGGTGGTGTGATGTCACAAGAAGGTGTGGCATGATGTCACGAATCCCACCACAGGAACCAGTGATCTAAAAATACTATTTAGAATTTTGGTTGCTGCATGGAGATAGCTGGGGTCCCAGCAGCAGGATCCCCATGATCAGACATCTTATCCCCTATCCTTTACATAGGGGATAAGATATCTAGAGGCGGAGTACCCCTTTAAGGGACAGTTCATGTACCCAAAAGTTGATCCTTTGCAACCGTATGACCCCTAGCAAGTTCCCTGCATGAGTCCCATTCATCAGAAAAAGGCTTGTGCATGGAACTTGCTGGGTGTTCTACGTTTGCCTCATAAACTGCACCACCCAGCACCAGTTACCTCTCTCCGCACCGCATTATGCAGATCGTGCAGGAGAGCAGCTTTGGTCATCCATGTTTTGCTAACTCTATTTTCACACAGAGAAATAAATAAATGAGTCGAACAAGTCAAAGAACACTTTAAAAAAAGGGGAACTTTATTTATAATTTATTAAAATGTTTGTGTAGGGGATTTTTTGTAACCGTCCATCACTCACAAAGAGCGTACAGTAACTAATACTCAGGACAGGAAAAACCTCCAGAGGGGAGGAAACCTGTAGGGAATCCATGGCTACTGTATGGCCCTTCCTCTGGGCATACTAAAGGAGGTTACCTCTAGAATTTGGGCAAATGTTTCTGTGTATGTGCATGATTCCTAGGCCTGTGCCTTCATCCAACGTCTTGCTGTAGGTCCCGAAATGCTACTCCATGTCCTGGAAATAGTGCATCTAAGATAGGGGACAAAAAAGATAGATTATTTACATGTTTATCATAGAAATACACATGGAACTGCACTCAAGATCTTTTGGACACAACAATGTAACACTTACCAGTCACAGTCATGTGTATGACTTTGCATTCCCGCGTCCCTACACAGTGTCCAGCACCGGCCCCTCACTGATGGAGAATGAACAGGAGCCGTGTTATTTCTGCTCAGTGCTGCTCTTTGGTGGACAATGGTTATGACATCACATGTGTGACACGCTGTTACCTCCTGGGAGTTCTATTTCAGTAGTGCTGCTCTCTGATTGGCTGAAAATCAAAAAAGCTTTCTAATACATTCTGTATGACTGTTATCTAAGGTTTTTGACAAATTTTATTAAAATGGCGCCACTCCCTGTGGGTGCGTTATATTTGTTTCTCCTAACCAGACATTCTGTATATGTAATATCATTTGGTGGCCCCAACAGCCTGGGCCCATAGGTTTCTTACATAGATCAATGCTACTCCGGTAGGCTCAATGAGCAGCGCTGGCCGCCGGGACGTCTGACGAGTGACGTCCCTGACGTTGCGGTCTGGAGCGAAGGATGTCATTAGTCAGATGTCCCAGCAGCCATTGATTTAAAGTGGTCGTGGCTCCTGCTGCCAGTTCAAGATCAGACACCATGGCCCTAGATTGACATACTGCAACACCGATCCCCTGTGGCTGCCCACCTGTTGCAAAACTACAACTCTCAGCCTTTGGCTGTCAGGGCATGCTGGGAGTTGTAGCTTTGCAATAGCTGGACAGACGTCTGTCGAAAGGGGGGAAAAAGCACCAAAAATAAAGCAATGTGGGCTTTGAAAAACACCATTTATATGTTGTTTTTAATCACAGCCTAAGCCTAGGAACAAACACAATTCTTGTTTGATGTATTTTTTTTATTTTTTGCTAAAAAATCTCCCCCCTCATTTCTTTTCTCAGCTATCTTTGTGTTATTTTTGCTAAAAGCACTGGGGGGGGGGGGGGGGGTCTTAGAGATTTATCAAAACCAGGGAAGAGGGAAAGTGGACCAGTTGCCCATAGCAACCAATCAGGTAGTTTCTTTCATTTTTAAGGAGGCCTCTGAAAAGTGAAAGAAGCGATCTGATTGGTTGCTATGGGCAACTGGTCCACTTGACCTCTGCACAGGTTTTCATACATCTGTCCCAATGTGTATTATTATTTTTATCAATCATCATCATCATCATTATTATTATTATTATAGGAAGTGTTTTTTCTTTGGTGTTTTTTTTCCCCTCTGGCTTTTCTCATTACAAGTCATGTGATTCTTTCATCATTTGACTGAAGGATTTCTATAAAAAAAATTGTGAGAAAATACCCCCCCCAAAAAAAAAAAAAAGGAGGGCGCATGCGCGCGGCTCACTAGGAAGGACGTGTTCCCTGTGAGCTCCGCGCCACCTGCCGAGATTTAGCTACAACTAGCGCTGATTTTTCAGCTCCACAGCGGCATCGCGAGCACTCAAGACAGGCTAACCCTACGGAGATGGAGAAGAACCGGGCAGGAGGCTCGCAGAGGTCTCTCTCACCGACCATACCTGAGATATTCCGCTCTGGCCAGAAATCCAATATGGCGCCGACTCCCTCGCGCGCTTCCAGTCCTGTAGTCCCTGAGGAGGAAGACAGAACGGACGAGTCGCCGGCTCCTATTCTCCCAGCGGATCCCATGAACCCAGCTGAACTGTACCGGTCCATTCAACTTATGTTCAAGGCTGAACTATCTAAGGCCGTGGCTGACCTCTTCCAACAGGTGGGCGAACTGGGCAACAGGGTCTCCGATATGGAGCTGAGGGCTGATGATTTGGCGGAAGCTATTGAGGCTGATAGAAGTCTCCTCTCCGACCACATTGACAAATTGGACTTGTTGGAACTTAAGATCGAGGATCTTGAAAACAGATCCAGGCGGGCTAATGTTCGCATTTGCGGCTTGCCGGAAACGGTCACTGACCTAAACACTACTATTCTGAACCTGTTTGCTGCGCTATTACCACAAACAGACCGGTCCTACCTGCGAATGGATAGGGTCCACAGAGCACTTGGATGTCCCAAAAACCCTGATGTGCCGAGAGATGTTGTCCTACGCATGCATTATCCTGAAATGCGGGACAAGGTTCTGCAAGCCGCCCGCAATGTTTCACCACTACCTGACATGCCACCTTCAGTTCATCTATATGCGGACTTAGCACCCTCGACTCTGGAAAGAAGACGCCATATGAGACCCGTTACCTTGGGGCTCCAGAAGGCCCAAATCAAATACCGCTGGGGATTCCCCTTTTCACTACAATTTGAAATACGCTCGCGCTCATATGTTGTTCATACTCCCTCGGAAGCTATGGAGATCCTGCATCGTGAGGACATTCCTTATGACGAACATGCTACTTTGCCCTCTCGCTCTCCGACCCTTAAGAGGCTATGGCAGAGAGCTGAAGTTCCACACAAGCGCCATCGGAACCAAGCACACAAGCCTGGATGAACTCCGTTTTATTTTATTTTTCCTTCCACTCCTCTACTATTGAGGTCTATGCCTAACCCTTGTTTATTATGGGTCTTGCTGGCTACGGTGGATCCTGGACTCACGCAGGTTTTGTTTTGATTGTTCTCCCCTACACTGTGGATGAGTATACTGTTTTTACGGCTTCCTAATGATAGCCCTGTTTGTTTACAGTTTCTATGCACTATATAGGCATAATTGCCATTGTCTCTTTCTACTTTTTACCTCTTCCTTACTTCTCTCTTTTGTAACTCATGACTCTTTTCTGGCTCCTTATTGGTCCCTTCCTTTATTGACAGCTTTGTTCTCTGTTCTCTGTACCCCAGTACTCTCTGATACTGCTTCTTCCCTCCATTCTCTACCTAATCTGATCTTAGCCTGTTTTTCTATCTCATTCTTTTCTATATCTGTGGCGATGCCCATCTCAAGGGGATCTCGGTGGGGGTGGATTATCTTGCTGCCCTATCTCTCGGGTTGCTTGTGATGTTGAAATGGCAGAAAGATTTGGTTCATTTGTTTTACACATTCTTCTGCTACTGTGATTATATGTCAAGTTCCCTTGGTTTGTTTCCCTTGTTCTCCCCCAAGTTCACATGGAGCATCTTACCTTATGTTTCTCCCTTTTCAGTTCTAGTCTGTCCAGTTGCCCCTATGTTGATGTCTGCCGTGGTCAATGCATGTTCTTCCCAGAATGTCCCCCTCTTTCCTCATGTGTCGTGTCTTATCTCATAATGTGAGGGGCTTCAACTCCCCAGTAAAGAGGAAAAAGGCGTTTGTAGATTATCTCAAACATGATCCTGATGTCATTAACCTACAAGAATCCCATTTCACCCCTACCTCTTTTCCGAAATTCTTACATAAAAACTACTCCAGGGTTTATGCTGCTTCATACCAGACAAAGACTAGGGGAGTGGTAGTTATGTTAAAGAATTCCTTCTCATTCACCCCTACAAATGCCTATAGCGACCCTGAAGGTAGATTTCTCATTCTTGAGGGGGATTACCAGGACAGAAAAATGTGTATTGTAAATTCTTATGCCCCTAATGAAGATCCCCTTGCCTTTTTTGTATCATTGGCGACCAGGCTGCAGTCTCTCACATATGATTTTTTTAATTTGGAGTGGGGACTTCAACATGGTCTTCAATGGCGTACTGGACAGGTCTAATACCTCATCTTTTCGACGTACAGGAGCTCAGCAGAGGAGGTTGACCCGCACCTTTGCTGACCTTGAATTGATTGACACCTGGAGGGAGCATAATTTGCAACAAAGAGGTTACACGTATTATTCCCCTTCCCATGGCCTATACACGCGCATTGACTGGATTCTAACCAACTCTTCCACTCTCGCCCACCTTCTGTATGCACGTCATATAAACTGTGTCTGGTCGGACCATGATCTGGTCTTATCTGAATTTACTATTGGTACCCGTTGTTCTACTCCCTTCTCCTGGAGACTGAACAAGTCTTTACTTTGTAGACCTCATGTTCGCACCCAGCTTGAATCCGACCTCTCTGACTACTTTTCTTTCAACTCTGATTCCTCTAATGATGCTGGATGGGTCTGGATGGCACATAAAGCCTATATCAGGGGTAAGATCATCTCTCTAGCCTCCCGTTTGAAGCGAGATAGATTGAAAGCTCAGACCATGCTTGAAAATAAACTGGCACGATTGGCAACTGCACATCAGCTGAATCCTTCTATGTATCTACTTCATGCTTTGCGTACCACTAAATTACAATTAGATGCTGTCCTTTAAGACCATACAGAGAAGGCTTTTCGCTGGACTCAGGCTACCTATTATAAATGGGCCAACAAGCCTGACCGCCTTTTTGCCTCTATGTTGGGGAGTAGACAGAGGATCAATAAGGTACATAGGATACAGCTGAGACCCGGTGTGCCTACCTCGGACCCATCTTGCATCTACTCTGTCTTTCACTCCTTCTATTCCTCTCTATATGGTACGTGCCCTGCTTCCTCCTCCCCATCTGCTATTTCCTCGTTTCTATCTTTTGTGTATCTCCCAAAGCTCACCTCTTCTGCGAGGGACTCACTTAATGCACCTATCTTAGCTGAGGAGGTGGATGTAGCAATCTCCGGCTTGAAATTGGGAAAGGCACCAGGCCCTGATGGCCTCTCTGCCTTATACTACAAAACATTTGCACCCCTATTGATCCCTCATATTGTGACTTATTGTAATAAGTTATTGTCCGGTTCCCCCATGCCCCCAGAATTCCTACAAGCATCTATAGTTGTGATACCCAAACCTAATAAGGACCCTCTATTACCTTCTAATTATAGGCCCATTTCACTTATTAATCTAGATGCTAAATTATTTACCTCCATACTAGCTAGGCGCCTCAACACTCTATTACCCCACCTTATCCATAACGACCAGGTAGGCTTTATCCCGGGCAGACAGGCCCCCGACAACATACGCAAGGTTCTATCTATTATTCAATGGGCCTCAGTTACTAAGACGCCTTTAGCTATGTTAGGCCTTGACATAGAGAAGGCCTTCGACACTGTTTCTTGGCCGTACTTGCTTGGGGTCCTGTCTGCTATGGGCTTTTCTGGTCCCTTTGTGAAAGCCATACATGCACTATACTCAAATCCTGTGGCATATCTTAAACTTCCGTCCCCTACTCCTTCTCCAATACCTATTCTGCGGGGTACTCGCCAGGGGTGTCCCCTTTCCCCAGCTCTTTTTGCTTTGGTTATGGAGCCCCTGGCGAGTCTCATCCGCAATCACCCGGACATTACTGGAGCCTGTATTGGCTCATCGCAATACAAGACTAGTTTATTTGCTGACGATTTGTTACTCACCCTAACCAACCCTCTTATTTCACTTCCTAATTTATTCCCTTTACTGGACCGTTTTTCTACAGTTTCAGGCCTGGTGATCAACAGATCCAAATCGGAGATCCTTTTTTGCAACACACCTCCTCAGATACGTGACTCCATATCCAATAATTTCCATCTTAATCCCTCCTCATCTTTCCTCCCGTATCTTGGTATCTCACTTCCATCAACTCTCACAAATCTCTATAAGCTTAATTATCTTCCTCTCTACATATCTATTAGGGAAGACCTGGTCAGATGGAACCTTCCACATATCTCGTGGCTTGGGCGTATCCATTCTATAAAAATGGTGGTACTTCCCAAACTTCTTTACCTTTTCAGGTCCTTGCCTATTCCTCTTCGGATGGCAGACCTTCGAAAACTACAGCGAGATGTTTTTGAGTTCATCTGGCGAGGTCTTAAACCTAGGATTCCTCGAACTATTATGTTCTATCATAAAAGGCTAGGAGGCCTGTCTGTACCTCACTTTGTCCATTATTATACTTCTGCACGTCTGGCTCAACTGCTTCTCTGTAATGCTCTCTCTTCTTTTCCTCGTTGGGTGACCTTAGAAAATGACTTGCTTTCACCTTACACGCTGCAATCTCTTATGTGGTCTACTCCTTTGATCTCCTCTTATGTGCCCTCCTCGGCTATTCTCTCACTTCATTCTCTTCTTCTTTGGCAGTCTGTCCGCTTCAAGCTTAAGCTGCAATCCCCTGTTTCTCCTGTCACTCCTCTGCTTACTAACCCCTTCTTTCCCCCTGGTCTACAGAGGTCGGATTTTTCTTGGTGGCTGTCTCAAAAACTATATCTACTCCACCATTTCCTTATACGTAAACAATTGATTACCCAGACTCTTTTTATTGATAGATACAACCCTCCCCCGGAGGAATTATTTAGGGTCTCCCAGGTTTTCTCTTTTTGGCGCTCCCTAACCATTACTTCTGGAGCTATGGACAACTCATTCTTTGAATCCATGGCCCTCTATTCTCCACTACGCACTGGAGCACTCTCCCTTATTTACTCAGCCCTTAACCGTCCACCTACAGACAATAAGTTACTGTTTATGTCCCAATGGGAAGAGAACCTACACATTTCTTTGACACTCTCACAATGGCAAGAATGCTGTGTGCAATTAAGTAAGGGTAGTTGGCAAATTTCCCTGACGGAAACAGCCCTTAAGATATTACATAGAACGTATTATGTCCCCTCCAGGTTACACGCTATATATCCCTCAGTCTCTTCTCTTTGCTTTAGAGGTTGTCCTGAAACTGGTGATATGTTGCACACCTGGTGGACCTGTCCGTATGTTTCAGCTTTTTGGCATCACATCAGAGATCTAATCCTCTCTATTTTACAATTCTCCTGTCCATTAGACCCAGCTGTTTATTTATTGGGCCATAAACCTCAAGGTCTACCTTATGTCAAGTTCAGATTTCTTCAATTTATCCTTTTGGCGGCAAGAATTCATATTGCATCCAAATGGAAAACCTCGGTACTATTCCCCTCTGCAGTTATAACTAAGCTTAATGATATTGTGTTATCTGAACGACTTAATGCAATCAGAGGGGATGAAATGCAGCATTTTGACAAGGTGTGGGGCCCATGGATTAGCTCTTCATATGGCACGGATCTTTCTTACTATCTTTCCTTATAAGCCTGTTTAGTTTATACTGGTCCATTTACATTACACTTTTTTTTTTCCCTCCGTTAGTACTGCATTGACCATGCTTTGTATTTTTATTGCTGTTAGTACAATATTCTGATGATGGACGACTGTTACTGAATATGTATTACCTGCTCCTTACACTTCCTGGATTTATCCATTGTCTACCGCTCCATGTTTCCTCCCCTCCCTTCCCGCCCCTTTTTCCCCTTGGAGCTTTTCACTTTGTATTGCTCTTATTTGGCCTCGGCCCTTGTACCCTTTGTTATATTTCCACTGCATTTATTGTATCCATGCTGTGCATTTTATGTTTGAGTTTTAATAAACTTACTCCGTTTGATACTAAAAAAAAAAAAAAAAACATGCTCTCCGCATCCCACAGATTTGATAGCCTAAAAACACCATAAAAGGATGAAGAAATCCCCATTAGTGTCTGGTGTTTCATATTACCCTATTGATTCCAACCTAACATGTGCCCGCAGCGAGCATGGTGTTTTTTATCACAAACACGCCAAATGTAATCCCAGCTGAAATGAATGTTTTCACAATAGGTGTGAACAGGCTGCAGGCTGTGCTAGATATATTTGCATAGTTGCGGCATACAGCATGTGCAGCATTTATGTGGCGGCTTTCCGCTGGCATATATGGCTTTCTGTACTGGTGAATGCAGCGGGCACTTACTGGTAGTTTTTTCCTAGCTGCACAGTTTTGCACCACAACCACTCCGGCTGGGACCAGGCTGACCGATCTAACGACCAAGATGCCGCAGTGAACGGCTTTCTTTCTGTGAAAGTTCTGGTGAACTACAATGCTCAGAAGAGGAGGAGCGCCATTGAGCTTTTGGAAAGTGAATTAGTTTGGAATGGTCAGGGCCATGTGCGTTTACAAACCCCCCGTGGTGCCAGAACATTGAACCCCCCCCACATGTGACCCCATTTTGGAAACTACACCCCTCACAGAATTTAATTTACGCCCCACAGATCTTTGGAACAGTGGGCTGTGCAAATGAAAAATTTAATTTTTCATTTTTACGGTCCACTGTTCCAAAAATCTGTCAGACACCTGTGGGGCGTAAATTCTCAATTTACCCCTTATTACATTACGTGAGGGGTATAGTTTCCAAAATGGGGTCACGTGTCGTGGGTCCATTGTTCTGGCACTATGGGGGCTTTGTAAACACATGTGGCCTTCAATTCCGGACAAATTTTCTCTACAAAATCCCAATGGCGCTCCTTCTCTTCATAGCATTGTAGTTCGCCCGCAAAGCACTTTAAATTCACATATGGGGTATGTTCTTACTCAGAAGAGATGGGGTTACAAATTTGGGGGGGGACTTTTTTTCCTATTTTCCCTTGTGAAAATGAAAAATTTAGGGTAACACCAGCATTTTAGTGAAAAAAGATATATTTTTTCATTTTCCCATCCAACTTTAATGAAAATTCGTCAAACACCTGTGGGGTGTTCAGGCTCATTATACCCCTTGTCACATTCGGTGAGGGGTGTAGTTTCCAAAATAGGGTTACATGTGGGTATTTTTTTTTTTTGCGTTTGTCAGAACTGCTGTACAATCAGCCACCCCTGTGCAAATTGTTACGCCGAGCGCTCCGGGTCCCCGCTCCTCCCCGGAGCGCTCGCTACACTCTCGTTACTGCAGCGCCCCGGTCAGATCCGCTGACCGGGTGCGCTGCGATACCGCCTCCAGCCGGGATGCGATTCGCGATGCGGGTGGCCCCCGCTCGCGATGCGCACCCCGGCTCCCGTACCTGACTCGCTCTCCGTCGGTCCTGTCCCGGCGCGCGCGGCCCCGCTCCCTAGGGCGCGCGCGCGCCGGGTCTCTGCGATTTAAAGGGCCACTGCGCCGCTGATTGGCGCAGTGGTTCTAATTAGTGTGTTCACCTGTGCACTCCCTATGTATACCTCACTTCCCCTGCACTCCCTCGCCGGATCTTGTTGCCCTTGTGCCTAGTGAAAGCGTTCCCTTGTATGTTCTTAGCCTGTGTTCCAGACCTCCTGCCGTTGCCCCTGACTACGATCCTTGCTGCCTGCCCCGACCTTCTGCTACGTCCGACCTTGCTTCTGTCTACTCCCTTGTACCGCGCCTATCTTCAGCAGTCAGAGAGGTTGAGCCGTTGCTAGTGGATACGACCTGGTCACTACCGCCGCAGCAAGACCATCCCGCTTTGCGGCGGGCTCTGGTGAATACCAGTAGTGACTTAGAACCGATCCACTAGCACGGTCCACGCCAATCCCTCTCTGGCACAGAGGATCCACCTCTTGCCAGCCGGCATCTTGACAGTAGATCCGGCCATGGATCCCGCTGAAGTACCTCTGCCAGTTGTCGCTGACCTCACCACGGTGGTCGCCCAGCAGTCACAACAGATAGCGCAACAAGGCCACCAGCTGTCTCAACTGACCGTGATGCTACAGCAGCTACTACCACAGCTTCAGCAATCATCTCCTCCGCCAGCTCCTGCACCTCCTCCGCAGCGAGTGGCCGCTTCAGGCCTACGACTATCCTTGCCGGATAAATTTGATGGGGACTCTAAGTTTTGCCGTGGCTTTCTTTCACAATGTTCCCTGCACTTGGAGATGATGTCGGACCAGTTTCCTACTGAAAGGTCTAAGGTGGCTTTCGTAGTCAGCCTTCTGTCTGGAAAAGCTCTGTCATGGGCCACACCGCTCTGGGACCGCAATGACCCCGTCACTGCCTCTGTACACTCCTTCTTCTCGGAAATTCGTAGTGTCTTTGAGGAACCTGCCCGAGCCTCCTCTGCTGAGACTGCCCTGCTGAACCTGGTCCAGGGTAATTCTTCCGTTGGCGAGTACGCCATCCAATTCCGTACTCTTGCTTCTGAACTATCCTGGAATAATGAGGCTCTCTGCGCGACCTTTAAAAAAGGCCTATCCAGCCACATTAAAGATGTTCTGGCCGCACGAGAAATTCCTGCTAATCTACATGAACTCATTCATCTTGCCACTCGCATTGACATGCGTTTTTCCGAAAGGCGTCAGGAGCTCCGCCAGGATATGGACTTTGTTCGCACGAGGCGTTTTTTCTCCCCGGCTCCTCTCTCCTCTGGTCCTCTGCAATCCGTTCCTGTGCCTTCCGCCGTGGAGGCTATGCAAGTTGACCGGTCTCGCCTGACACCTCAAGAGAGGACACGACGCCGCATGGAGAATCTCTGCCTGTACTGTGCCGGTACCGAACACTTCCTGAAGGATTGTCCTATCCGTCCTCCCCGCCTGGAAAGACGCACGCAGACTCCGCACAAAAGTGAGACTGTCCTTGATGTCAACTCTGCTTCTCCACGTCTTACTGTGCCTGTGCGGATATCTGCATCTACCTTCTCCTTCCCTACTATGGCCTTCTTGGATTCCGGATCTGCAGGAAACTTTATTTTGGCCTCTCTCATCAACAGGTTCAACATCCCGGTAACCAGTCTCGCCAGGCCCCTCTACATCAATTGTGTTAACAATGAAAGATTGGACTGTACCATACGTTACCGCACGGAGCCCCTTCTAATGTGCATCGGACCTCATCAAGAAAAAATTGAGTTCTTGGTCCTCCCCAATTGCACTTCCGAAATTCTCCTTGGACTACCGTGGCTCCAACGCCATTCCCCAACCCTGGATTGGTCCACGGGGGAGATCAAGAGCTGGGGTATCTCTTGTTTCAAGGACTGCCTTAAACCGGTTCCCAGTACTCCCTGCCGTGACCCTGTGGTTCCCCCTGTAACCGGTCTCCCTAAGGCCTATATGGACTTTGCTGATGTGTTTTGCAAAAAACAAGCTGAGACTCTACCTCCTCACAGGCCTTATGACTGTCCTATTGACCTCCTCCCGGGCACTACTCCACCTCGGGGCAGAATTTATCCTCTGTCCGCCCCAGAGACTCTTGCTATATCTGAGTACATCCAGGAAAATTTAAAAAAGGGGTTTATCCGCAAATCCTCCTCTCCTGCCGGAGCTGGATTTTTCTTTGTGTCCAAAAAAGATGGCTCCCTACGTCCTTGCATTGACTACCGAGGTCTTAATAAAATCACGGTAAAAAACCGCTACCCTCTACCTCTTATCTCTGAACTCTTTGATCGCCTCCAAGGTGCCCACATCTTTACCAAACTGGACTTAAGAGGTGCTTATAATCTCATCCGCATCAGGGAGGGGGATGAATGGAAAACGGCATTTAACACTAGAGATGGACACTTTGAGTATCTGGTCATGCCCTTTGGCCTGTGCAACGCCCCTGCCGTCTTCCAAGACTTTGTTAATGAAATTTTTCGTGATCTCTTATATTCCTGTGTTGTTGTGTATCTGGACGATATTCTGATTTTTTCTGCCAACCTAGAAGAACACCGCTAGCATGTCCGCATGGTTCTTCAGAGACTTCGTGACAATCAACTTTATGCCAAAATGGAGAAATGTCTGTTTGAATGTCAATCTCTTCCTTTCCTAGGATACTTGGTCTCTGGCCAGGGACTACAAATGGATCCAGACAAACTCTCTGCCGTCTTAGATTGGCCACGCCCCTCCGGACTCCGTGCTATCCAACGTTTTTTGGGGTTCGCCAATTATTACAGACAATTTATTCCACATTTTTCCACCATTGTGGCTCCTATCGTGGCTTTAACCAAGAAGAATGCCAATCCTAAGTCCTGGCCTCCTCAAGCGGAAGACGCCTTTAAACGGCTCAAGTCGGCCTTTTCTTCTGCTCCCGTGCTCTCCAGACCTGACCCATCTAAACCCTTCCTATTGGAGGTTGATGCCTCCTCAGTAGGAGCTGGAGCGGTTCTTCTACAAAAAAATTCTTCAGGGCATGCTGTTACCTGTGGTTTTTTTTCTAGGACCTTCTCTCCGGCGGAGAGGAACTACTCCATCGGGGATCGAGAGCTACTGGCCATTAAATTAGAACTTGAGGAATGGAGGCATCTGCTGGAGGGATCTAAATTTCCAGTTATTATTTACACCGATCACAAGAATCTCTCCTATCTCCAGTCTGCCCAACGGCTGAATCCTCGCCAGGCCAGGTGGTCTCTGTTCTTTGCCCGGTTTAATTTTGAAATTCACTTTCGCCCTGCCGATAAGAACATCAGGGCCGATGCTCTCTCTCGTTCCTCGGATGCCTCGGAAGTAGAGCTCTCTCCGCAACACATCATTCCTCCTGACTGCCTGATCTCCACTTCTCCAGCCTCCATCAGGCAAACTCCTCCAGGGAAGACCTTCGTCTCTCCACGCCAACGCCTCGGAATCCTCAAATGGGGTCACTCCTCCCATCTCGCAGGCCATGCGGGCATCAAGAAATCCATGCAACTCATCTCTCGTCTCTATTGGTGGCCGACTCTGGAGACGGATGTTGTTGATTTTGTGCGGGCCTGCACTGTCTGTGCCCGGGACAAGACTCCTCGCCAGAAGCCTGCTGGTCTCCTTCACCCTCTTCCCCCCCTCCCTACTCCCTTGCCCTCTGGTTTGCCCGCTGTGGATGAAATAACTCGTGATCTTTCCACCATATGGAAAGAGACCCAAATTTCTCTCTTACAGGCTTCATCACGCATGAAGAAGTTTGCTGATAAGAAAAGAAGAGCTCCCCCCATTTTTTCTCCCGGAGACAAGGTATGGCTCTCCGCTAAAAAGAGGGGGAGACCCAAGGGGGGGGGTACTGTTACGCCGAGCGCTCCGGGTCCCCGCTCCTCCCCGGAGCGCTCGCTACACTCTCGTTACTGCAGCGCCCCGGTCAGATCCGCTGACCGGGTGCGCTGCGATACCGCCTCCAGCCGGGATGCGATTCGCGATGCGGGTGGCGCCCGCTCGCGATGCGCACCCCGGCTCCCGTACCTGACTCGCTCTCCGTCGGTCCTGTCCCGACGCGCGCGGCCCCGCTCCCTAGGGCGCGCGCGCGCCGGGTCTCTGCGATTTAAAGGGCCACTGCGCCGCTGATTGGCGCAGTGGTTCTAATTAGTGTGTTCACCTGTGCACTCCCTATGTATACCTCACTTCCCCTGCACTCCCTCGCCGGATCTTGTTGCCCTTGTGCCTAGTGAAAGCGTTCCCTTGTATGTTCTTAGCCTGTGTTCCAGACCTCCTGCCGTTGCCCCTGACTACGATCCTTGCTGCCTGCCCCGACCTTCTGCTACGTCCGACCTTGCTTCTGTCTACTCCCTTGTACCGCGCCTATCTTCAGCAGTCAGAGAGGTTGAGCCGTTGCTAGTGGATACGACCTGGTCACTACCGCCGCAGCAAGACCATCCCGCTTTGCGGCGGGCTCTGGTGAATACCAGTAGTGACTTAGAACCGATCCACTAGCACGGTCCACGCCAATCCCTCTCTGGCACAGAGGATCCACCTCCTGCCAGCCGGCATCGTGACACAAATCACCAATTTAGGCCTCAAATGTACATGGTGCGCTCTCATTCCTGAGCATACATACATCTGGGGTATTTCCGTACTCAGGAGAAATTGCGTTACAAATTTTGGAGGTCTTTTTTTCCTTTTACCGCTTGTGGAAATAAAAAGTATGGGGCAACACCAGCATGTTAGTGTAAAAAAAATAAAAAAATTTACACTAACAGGCTGGTGTAGCCCCCAACTTTTCTTTTTCACAAGCAGTAAAAGGAAAAAAAGACCCCCAAAATTTGTAGTGCAATTTCTCCCGAGTACGGAGATACCCCATATGTGGCCCTAAACTGTTTCCTTGAAATACGACAGGGCTCCGAAGTGAGAGAGCGCCATGCGCATTTGAGGACTAAATTAGGGATTGCACAGGGGTGGACATACGGGTATTCTATGCCAGTGATTCCCAAACAGGGTGCCTCCAGCTGTTGCTAAACTCCCAGCATGCCTGGACAGTCAGTGGCTTTCCAGAAATGCTGGGAGTTGTTGTTTTGCAACAGCTGGAGGCTCCGTTTTGGAAACCCTGCCGTACAAGACGTTTTAAATGTTTTATTGGGGGGGGGGGGGTAGTGTAAGCCGTGTATATATAGTGTTTTACCCTTTATTATGTATTAGTGTTGTAGTGTTTTTAGGGTACATTCACACTGGCGTGCTACGGTGAATTTCCCGCTAGGAGTTTGCGCTGCAGCGAAAAATTTGCCGCAGCCCAAACTTGAAGCAGGAAATTTACTGTAAACCCGTCCGTGTGAATGTACCCTGTACATTCACATGGGGGGCAAACCTCCAACTGTTTCAAAACTACAACTCCCAGCATGTACTGACAGACCGTGCATGCTGGGAGTTGTACTTTTGCAGCAGCTGGAGGCACACTGGTTGGAAAACCTTCAGTTAGGTTCTGTTACCTAACTCAGTATTTTCCAACCAGTGTGCCTCCAGCTGTTGCAAAACTACAACTCCCAGCATGTACTAATCACCGAAGGGCATGCTGGGAGATGTAGTTATGCAACAGCTGGAGGTACCCAACTACAATTCCCAGCATGCCGAGACAGCTGTTTGATTTCTGGGCATGCTGGGAATTGTTGTTTTGCAACATCTGGAGAGCTACAGTTTTTAGACCACTGCACAGTGATCTCCAAACTGTGGACCTCCAGATGTTGCAAAACTACAACTCCCAGCATGCCCAGACAACAAACAGCTATGTGGGCATGCTAGGAGTTGTAGTTTTGCAAGATCTGGAGGGATATAGTTTAGAGATCACAGTCTCAGACTGTATAGTGGTCTCAAACTGCAGCCCTCCAGCTGTTGCAAAACTACATATTCCAGAATGCCCAAACAGCTGTCTGGGCATGCTGGGAGTTGTAGTTTTGCAACATCTGGAGGGCTACAGTTAGGATCCCGGGAGCCGTCCTCTTCAGAAGCACGTGACGCCGCCCGCCGATCAACGTCGCCGCAGCCTCCGGACGGGTAAGTGGACGTCGGCGCCCGGTCCCCTTCGGTTCCCCATTCTGCCCCGCCTATTGTGGGTGGGCAGGACGGGGAAAACAAAAGTTAACCCCCCCGCCCCCGGTCTGCTATTGGTCGTCGCCTCTGACGATCAATAGCAGACCAATAGCAGGGATAGGAGGGGTGGCAACCCTGCCACCCCACTCCTATGCCTACAGGGGGATCGTGGGTGTCTTAGACAACCGCGATCCCCCTTCTATTCCGGGTCACCGGGTCACAATAGACCCGTATGACCCGGAATCGGCGCAAATCGCAAGTGTGAATTCACCTGCGATTTGCGCCGATCGCCGATGGGGGGGGTCTGATGACCCCCCTGGGCATTTGCGCGGGGTGCCTGCTGATTGATATCAGCAGTCACCCTGGCCCGGTCCCCGTCCGGCGCGTGGCGGGGACTGAAATTCCCACGGGCGTATGGATACGCCCTGGGTCCTTAAGTACCAGGACGTCAAAGCGTATCTGTTACGCCTAGCGCTCCGGGTCCCCGCTGCTCCCCGGAGCGCTCACAGCGTTTTCCTGTTCGCAGCGTCCCGGTCAGACCCGCTGACCGGGTGCACTGCGATAATGCCCCTAGCCGGGATGCGATTCCCGATGCGGGACGCGCCCGCTCGCGGTGCGCATCCCGACCCACTTACTCGGTCCCCGTCTGTGCTGTCCCGGCGTGCGCGGCCCTGCTCCCTAGGGCGCGCGCGCGCCGGTTCTTTGCGATTTAAAGGGCCGGTGTGCCACTGATTGGCGCATGGTTTTTAATTAGTGTGTTCACCTGTGCACTTCCCTATATTACCTCACTTCCCCTGCACTTCCTTTCCGGATCTTGTTGCCATTGTGCCAGTGAAAGCGTTCCTTGTGTATCCCTAGCCAGTGTTCCAGACCTCTTGCCGTTGCCCCTGACTACGATCCTTGCTGCCTGCCCTGACCTTCTGCTACGTCCGACTCTGCTCTTGTCTAATCCCTTGTACCGCGCCTATCTCAGCAGTCAGAGAGGTTGAGCCGTTGCCAGTGGATACGACCTGGTTGCTACCGCCGCTGCAAGACCATCCCGCTTTGCGGCGGGCTCCGGTGAATACCAGTAGCAACTTAGAACCGGTCCACCGACACGGTCCACGCCAATCCCTCTCTGGCACAGAGGATCCACCTCCAGCCTGCCGAATCCTGACAGTATCCATACGCCCTAGGTCCTTAAGTGGTTAAACACTAACCTTGAGGTTGGGGAAATTTGCAAGATTTGTAAATTATTTCTATTTAAGAATCTTAACCCTTCCAATACTTATCGGCTGCTGTATTCTAGAGAAGAAGTTATTTTCTTTTTGGATTTTTTTCCAGTCTGACCACAGTGCTCTCTGCTGACACCTCTGTCCATGTCAGGAACTGTCCGGAGTAGGAGAAGTTTACTAAGGAGATTTGCTCCTACTCACAGAGAGCACTGTAGGCAGACCGAAAAGAACTGTACAACTTCCTCTGTAGCATACGGCAGCTGATAAGTACTGTAAGGATTAAGATTTTTAAGAAGTAATTTACAAATCTGAATTCGAGTAGAATACAGACATAGCGCACATCTACAATCTTGTATAATGATCTGATTGCTTCTCAGCACAATATCAAAAACTAACAGGTTGTTAGTATACATTTTTGATCAAAAAGTACAAGCCCACTCGCCACGTCAAGGCCACCTATTCAGAGTGGGTCCCTAACATCCCTAGCATAAAATGGCGTAGCACTGGGCGGCGACCACCACCGCTGCGACACAGGTGCCCACAGGGGGGGGGAGCGACCCACTGGCAGAGCGGCCCCAATGCCTCTCAAACCAGTTTATAGGCCGCACCCGCCCGCAGACACAGCGCCACGGCAGCAACAGACGCCGCCCCGCACCTCACCAGTGTGAACAAGGTGTAATGGCTCACTTACCTTGCTCTCCCAGTCAGACTGGGAGGCAGCTAGGAGTGAAATGGCCCTAGTGTGGCTAATTACCACCTGAGGGCTGAGGGGGTGGGGAAGAGTGCAGCACATGTTCCAAAAAAAAATTTAAAAAAAAAGGGGGAAGATAGAAATCACAATATGAATTTGAGTAGAATACAGACATAGCGCACATCTACAATCTTGTATAATGATCTGATTGCTTCTCAGCACAATATCAAAAACTAACAGGCTAGGGACATTAGGGACCCACTCTGAATAGGTGGCCTTGACGTGGCGAGTGGGCTTGTACTTTTTGATCAAAAATGTATACTATCAACCTGTTAGTTTTTGATATTATGCTGAGAAGCAATCAGATCATTATACAAGATTGTAGATGTGCGCCATGTCTGTTTTCTACCCTAATTTACAAATCTGTTTAACTTTCTGGTACCAGTTGATTTAAAAAAATAAAAATTTCCCCCGGAGTACCCCTTTTACGTAACACCTTTAAATTCTGTACTACGAATATCACCAGCCACTGAAGAGAGAGGTCATCCAACAACTGAAGTCCCAAAAAAATCTGCCACTAAATCCCTCAAGCAACCATTCAGTCCCAGTCCAGAACCATCTGACCAGAC
The DNA here is from genome assembly GCF_029499605.1 of Hyla sarda. Lineage (NCBI taxonomy): Eukaryota > Metazoa > Chordata > Amphibia > Anura > Hylidae > Hyla > Hyla sarda. Next base: position 246,530 of record NW_026607613.1, read on the forward strand.
CACAGGGACCAGTGTGGAGGAGAACAGGGTCCAGGCTGTAAAATAGAAGAACACCGGAGCAGCCAGATACACTGACTCTAAGGCTGAGCCTCATACTTCTACCGAAGCTGCAGAGTTATAGGGGAACTGTAAAAATGAAAGTACTACAACCCCCAGTGTGGTCCGTCTGTGCCCCCCTAAGGGTCAGGGTTGGAGGAGGCACAGGTTGAACAGACACACTACAATGGGAGTTGTAGCACTGTAGTTGTTAAAGAAAAAAAAGATGTTTTCATCAGGTTGCCCATAGCAACCAATCAGATTGCTTCTTTCATTCTTGAGAAGACCTCTGAAAAATAAAAGAAGTAATCTGATTGGTTGCTAAGAGCAACTGAACAACATTTCCTCTCCACAGGTACATTTCCCCGATTGTCTTCATATTTAGCATGAGAATCTACTGACAAAGTGAGTAGCCAACCATTTCTGGGCATAAAACTCTGTAAGAGACAGCAGTCTGGGGGCGTCTGTGGTGGACATGAAGGAAGGGGGGGGGGTCCAGGGAAATTGAGATTTGACGTCTGCAGCGAGCGCTTCTCACTGAGCGACGGGTCTCATCCCAGGTATTGCAGGGAGACCCCCCACGATCAGCTACTTATCCCATAACCCATGGATAGGGGATAAGTTAATTTTTGCCATAGTTCTCCTTTAATTGGCCAGAACACACCCAAAATCGGTCCCAGCCAAACATTGCTTCGTATTCTGTCATTTCTCCCAGCTGTTCTTTTTCTACCTGCTTGTAAGGCATGCCTACACTCTCTAATTCCTTAAAGTGGTACTCCGCCCCTAGATATCTTATCCCCTACCTTAAGGATAGGACAAAAGATGACTGATCACTGGGACCCCCGCGATCTTCATGCAGCACCCGGCGTTCCAAATAATATATTTAGAACTCTGGGTTCTCGAGGTGCGGGTCGTGACCTCACGCCACGCCCTTTCCATTTATGTCTATGGGAGGTGGTGTGATGTCACAAGAAGGTGTGGCATGATGTCACGAATCCCACCACAGGAACCAGTGATCTAAACATACTATTTAGAATTTTGGTTGCTGCATGGAGATTGCTGGGGTCCCAGCAGCAGGATCCCCTTGATCAGACATCTTATCCCCTATCCTTTACATAGGGGATAAGATATCTAGAGGCGGAGTACCCCTTTAAGGGACAGTTCATGTACCCAAAAGTTGATCCTTTGCAACCGTATGACCCCTAGCAAGTTCCCTGCATGAGTCCCATTCATCAGAAAAAGGCTTGTGCATGGAACTTGCTGGGTGTTCTACGTTTGCCTCATAAACTGCACCACCCAGCACCAGTTACCTCTCTCCGCACCGCATTATGCAGATCGTGCAGGAGAGCAGCTTTGGTTATCCATGTTTTGCTAACTCTATTTTCACACACAGAAATAAATAAATGAGTCGAACAAGTCAAAGAACAGTTTAAAAAAAGGGGAACTTTATTTATTATTTATTAAAATGTTTGTGTAGGGGATTTTTTGTAACCTCCCATCACTCACAAAGAGCGTACAGTAACTAATACTCAGGACAGGAAAAACCTCCAGAGGGGAGGAAACCTGTAGGGAATCCATGGCTACTGTATGGCCCTTCCTCTGGGCATACTAAAGGAGGTTACCTCTATAATTTGGGCAAATGTTTCTGTGTATGTGCATGATTCCTAGGCCTGTGCCTTCATCCAACGTCTTGCTGTAGGTCCCGAAATGCTACTCCATGTCCTGGAAATAGTGCATCTAAGATAGGGGACAAAAAAAGATAGATTATTTACATGTTTATCATAGAAATACACATGGAACTGCACTAAAGACCTTTTGGACAAAACAATGTAACACTTACCAGTCACAGTCATGTGCATGACTTTGCATTCCCGTGTCCCTACACAGTGTCCAGCACCGGCCCCTCACTGATGAACAGGACCAGTGTTATTTCTGGGGCTATGCCTTCATCCAACGTCTTGCTGTAGGTCCGGAAATGCTACTCCATGTCCTGGAAATACTGCATCTAAGATAAGAAAAAAAAGATAAATGATTTACATGTTAATCATAGAAATACACATGGAACTGCACTAACGATCTTTTGGACACAACAATGTAACACTTACCAGTCACAGTCATGTGTATGACTTTGCATTCCCGCGTCCCTACACAGTGTCCAGCACCGGCCCCTCACTGATGGAGAATGAACAGGAGCCGTGTTATTTCTGCTCAGTGCTGCTCTTTGGTGGACAATGGTTATGACATCACATGTGTGACACGCTGTTACCTCCTGGGAGTTCTATTTCAGTAGTGCTGCTCTCTGATTGGCTGAAAATCAAAAAAGCTTTCTAATATATTCTGTATGTCTGTTATCTAAGGTTTTTGACAATTTTTATTAAAATGGCGCCACTCCCTGTGGGTGTGTTATATTTGTTTCTCCTAACCAGATATTCTGTATATGTAATATCATTTGGTGGCCCCAACAGCCTGGGCCCATAGGTTTCTTACATAGATCAATGCTACTCCGATAGGCTCAATGAGCAGCGCTGGCCGCCGGGACGTCTGACGAGTGACGTCCCTGACGTTGCGGTCTGGAGCGAAGGATGTCACTAGTCAGACGTCCCAGCAGCCATTGATTTAAAGTGGTCGTGGCTCCTGCTGCCAGTTCAAGATCAGACACCATGGCCCTAGATTGACATACTGCAACACCGATCCCCTGTGGCTGCCCACCTGTTGCAAAACTACAACTCTCAGCCTTCAGCTGTCAGGGCATGCTGGGAGCAGGGGCGGATCCAGAGTCGAGTCTCGGGAGGGGCGCTATTAGAGTATTTTGTGTTGGTGGACAGAAGATTACGGAACTTACACTATTATTAAATGTATCATACAGTCCTAACCTTGTTTAAGACTCTTAGGCCGTGCTCATATGTCAGAATAATAATCAAATATACCAATTGCCACAGAATGGGAAAGTGCTAAAGCTCTATAGTGAGGAGAATACGCAGTGATATCAGTGACTACAGGTGACGTCTTATTATTGTGTATTCTCCTCACTATAGAGAAGACATCACCTGTAATCACTGATATCATTGTGTATTCTCCTCACAATAGAGATCAGTGATTACAGGTGACGTCTTCTCTATAGTGAGGAGAATACACAATGATATCAGTGACTATGGGTGACGTCTTCTCTATAGTTAGGAGAATACACAATGATATCAGTGATTACAGGTGACGTCTTCTCTATAGTCTTTCCTTATCTAATTCAGATGGTACATACCACCAGAATTTGTTCCAGCTAAAACTTCTCGATGCAGAACTTGATGCCCAGACGTCTCCTCACTATGTCAACGCATTCTGATCCTCTATATGAAAACAATAATTATTATAATACTTCCAAACACTGTATTCTTTGAATATAATACTGGCACACACCTTCCTAATATAATTCTGACATACTGTACCCCCTGAATATACAACACACTGTACCCTCTGAATATAATACCGCCATACACTGTACCCTCTGAATATAATACTACCACACACTTTGCCCTCTAAATGTAATATTACCAAACACTGCACCCTCTGAATATAATACTATCACACACTGCACCCTCTAAATATAATACTATCACACACTGTACCCACTGAATATAATACTAACACACACTGTGCCCTCTAAATCTAATACTACCACACAGTGCATTCTCTGAATATAACTTGCTGTGCTGTAACTACCCTCTGAGTAAAATACCGTAATGTATTGTGGCCCCTAAAAAACGTACCACCCCAGAAATTCCTCACAATATACACTATACTTCTGAAAGGCAAAACACTCTGTGCCTTCACATATAGTAATAATGCCCCATCTTGTGCCCCTACATATAATATGACCCGTCCTGTCCCCCCCACATAATAATGCCCTCTGTGCTGTGCCCCTCACATAGAATGCTCCTGTCATGTGCCCCACACATTTAATGCCCCCTGTGCTGTGCCCTTCACATATAATGCCCCCATTCTTTGCCCCTCACATATAATGCATCCATCATGCGCCCCTCATATATAAATCCCCCATCATGCGTCCCGCACATATAATGCCCTTATCATGCGCCCCTCACATATAATGCCCCCTGTGCTGTGCCCTTCACATATAAAGCCCCATGTCCTGTCCCCTCAGGGGGCATTATATGTGAGGGGCACAGCACAGGGGCAATATATGTGAGGGGAACAGCACAGGGGGCAATATATGTGAGGGGAACAGCACAGGGGGCAATATATGTGAGGGGCACAGCACAGGGGGCATTATAAGTGTGGGGTACATAACAGGGGGCATTATATCATATAATGCCCCCCTGTGCTGTGCCCCACACATATAATGCCCCCTGTGCTGTGCCCCACACATATAATTTATATATGTGAGGGGCACAGCACAGGGGGGCATTATATCATATAATGCCCCCCTGTGCTGTGCCCCACACATATAATGCCCCCTGTGCTGTGTGCCCCACACATATAATTTATATGTGTGGCACAGCACAGGGGCATTATGTGAGGGGCACAGCACAGGGGGCATTATATGATATAATGCCCCCCTGTCCTGTGCCCCTCACATATAATGCCCCCTGTGCTGTGCCCCTCACATATAATGTCCCTTGTGTTGTGCCCCTCACATAATGCCCCCTGTGCTGTGCCACACATATAAATTATATGTGTGGGGCACACAGCACAGGGGGCATTATATGTGAAGGGCACAGGACAGGGGGCATTATGTGAGGGGCACAGCACAGGGGGCATTATATGTGAAGGGCACAGGACAGGGGGCCCCCCTGTCATGTGCTCTTCACATATAATGCCCCCTGTACTTTGCCCTGCAGACCCTCATTAAATATTCAATTTTCTCTGACCCCCCTCCTCCTAACAGTGGCGCATATCCTGTTTCCATAATCCCCTGCACCCTGAGCATACCCTTACTTACAGTATGCAGGCCGCAGGGACGGGTCCTCCAGGCGCCGGCACGATGATGTGACGTCATTGCGACGGCCTTTAGTGGATCTCGTCCCCGCAGCTCACACGCTGTGTACTCACAGTGTGTGTGTAAGGTTAGTGCAGTGTTTCCCAAACTTTTTCGGGTCGGGGCACACCTCGGAAATTTTTTTTTCCGCGGGGCACCACTACCGAGGTTGACGAGCAAAAAAAAAAAAGAGGGAAAAAACGCACTGAACTATATCTATTTATCTGTCTCACTGTCACTCAGTACTTACTGCACTTGTCTCCTTGGAGGACCGGACTATAGTTAAAAAAAAAATAAAAATAAAAAATATATATATATATATGAACAAATTCCTATGCACACTGCATATATCTTATCTTGCATATATCTTATCTTCCCCCACATTAGGTTGGCAGTATACTCCCCCCACATTAGGTTGGCAGTATAGTCCCCCCACATTAGGTTGGCAGTATAGTCTCCCCACATTAGGTTGGCAGTATAGTCCCCCCACATTAGGCCCCGCATAGTCCCCCCACATTAGGCCCCGCATAGTCCCCCCACATTAGGCCCCCGCATAGTCCCCCCACATTAGGCCCCCGCATAGTCCCCCTACATTAGGCCCCACATAGTCCCCCCACATTAGGCCCCGCATAGTCCCCCCACATTAGGCCCCGTATAGTCTCCACATTAGGCCCCGCATAGTCCCCCCACATTAGGCCCCGCATAGTCCCCCCACATTAGGCCCCGCATAGTCCCCCCACATTAGGCCCCGTATAGTCCCCCCACATTAGGCCCAGTATAGTCCCCCCACATTAGGCCCAGTATAGTCCACCCTAAATTAGGCCCAGTATAGTCCCCCCCACATTAGGCCCAGTATAGTCCCCCCACATTAGGCCCAGTATAGTCCCCCCACATTAGGTGCAGTTCCCCCACAAACATACAGCCTTCAGCCATACAGTGTATTACTGAAGGCTGTATGCCTGTGTACTGCCCCACTTCAGTGTTCCGAGCACCACTCCTCTAGTCCGGCTATAGAAGTAGGTCCCGGGACCGGAGGAGCGCTGCTCGGAACACCAAAGGAGACGCGCCGCTGGTAACACTTACCAAGTTGACAGCGCGCGTCCTCCTCGCTGCTCAGGTCCTCTGCGATTGTTGCTATGGGCGAACGCATGGGATGTCAGTGACGTCCCTGCGTGCGGTACCTCCCGACGGTCCCCACGTTTTTAAAGTAAACGCGGGCCCGCAGGGACTTAGAGGCATCCCTGTGTCCCAAAAGCAACTTTCGGGACACAGAGGTGTCCTGCGGCAAAAACACCCGGCAGGTGTTTTTCCCGCGGCACATCTTACACTATGTCACGGCACACTAGTGTGCCGTGGCACAGTGGTTGAAAAACACTGGGTTAGTGAATGGTGGAGCCGGAGCTTAGCTGGACAGACGTCTGTCGAAAGGGGGGGAAAAGCACCTGAAATAAAGAAATGTGGGCTTTGAAAAACACCATTTATATGTTGTTTTTAATCACAGCCTAAGCCTAGGAACAAACACAATTCTTGTTTGATGTTTTTTTCTGTTTTTTGCAAAAAAAAACAAACATCAAAATCTTCCCCCTCATGTCTTTTCTCAGCTATCTTTGTGTTATTTTTGCTAAAAGCACTGGGGGGGGGGGGGGGGTTAGAGATTTATCAAAACCAGGGAAGAGGGAAAGTGGACCAGTTGCCCATAGCAACCAATCAGGTAGTTTCTTTCATTTTTAAAAAGGCCTCTGAATAGTGAAAGAAGCGATCTGATTGGTTGCTATGGGCAACTGGTCCACTTGACCTCTGCACAGGTTTTCATACATCTGTCCCAATGTGTATTATTATTATCATCATCAGCATCATCATCATCATCATCATTATTATTATTATTATAGGAAGTGTTTTTTCTTTGGTGTTTTTTTCCCCTCTGGCTTTTCTCATTACAAGTCATGTGATTCTTTCATCATTTGACTGAAGGATTTCTATAAAAAAAAAAAATAGTGAGAAAATACCCCCCCAAAAAAAAAAAAAAAACATGCTCTCGGCATCCCACAGATTTGATAGCCTAAAAACACCATAAAAGGATGAAGAAATCCCCATTAGTGTCTGGTGTTTCATATTACCCTATTGATTCCAACCTAACATGTGCCCGCAGCGAGCATGGTGTTTTTTATGACAAACACGCCAAGTGTAATCCCAGCTGAAATGAATGTTTTCACAATAGGTGTGAACAGGCTGCAGGCTGTGCTAGATATATTTGCATAGTTGCGGCATACAGCATGTGCAGCATTTATGTGGCGGCTTTCCGCTGGTATATATGGCTTTCTGTGCTGGTGAATGCAGCCGGCACTTACTGGTGTTTTTTTCCTAGCTGCACAGTTTTGCACCACAACCACTCCGGTTGGGACCATTCTGACCGATCTAATGACCAAGATGCCGCAGTGAACGGCTTTCTTTCTGTATAAGTTCTGGCGAACTAAAATGCTCAGAAGAGGAAGAGCGCCATTGAGCTTTTGGAAAGAGAATTAGTTTGGAATGGTCAGGGCCATGTGCGTTTACAAAGCCCCCCGTGGTGCCAGAACAGTGGACCCCCCCACACATGTGATCCTATTTTGGAAACTACACCCCTCACAGAATTTAATAAGGGGTGCAGTGAGTATTTACACCCCACAGATCTTCGTAACAGTGGGCTGTGCAAATGAAAAATTAAATTTTTCATTTTTACGGACCACTGTTCCAAAAATCTGTCAGACACCTGTGGGGCGTAAATTCTCAATGTACCCCTTATTACATAATGTGAGGGGTGTAGTTTCCAAAATGGGGTCATATGTGTCGGGGGTCCATTGTTCTGGCACTATGGGGGCTTTGTAAACACATGTGGCCTTCAATTCCGGACAAATTTTCTCTACAAAATCCCAATGGCGCTCCTTCTCTTCTGAGCATTGTAGTTCGCCCGCAGAGCACTTTAAATTCACATATGGGGTATGTTCTTACTCAGAAGAGATGGGGTTACAAATTTGGGGGGGGCTTTTTTCTGATTTTCCCTTGTGAAAATGAAAAATTTAGGGTAACACCAGCATTTTAGTGAAAAAAACTATTTTTTTTTAATTTTCCCATCCAACTTTAATGAAAATTCGTCAAACACCTGTGGGGTGTTCAGGCTCATTATACCCCTTGTCACGTTCGGTGAGGGGTGTAGTTTCCAAAATAGGGTCACATGTGGGTATTTTTTTTTTTTTTTGCGTTTGTCAGAACCGCTGTACAATCAGCCACCCCTGTGCAAATCACCAATTTAGACCTCAAATGTACATGGTGCGCTCTCATTCCTGAGCCTTGTTGTGAGCCCGCAGAGCATTTTACGCTCACATCTGGGGTATTTCCGTACTCAGGAGAAATTGCGTTACAAACTTTGGGAGTCTTTTTTTCCTTTTACCGCTTGTGGAAATAAAAAGTATGGGGCAACACCAGCATGTTAGTGTAAAATTTTTTTATTTTTTACACTAACAGGCTGGTGTAGCCCCCAACTTTTCCTTTTCACAAACGGTAAAAGGAAAAAAAGACCCCCAAAATTTGTAGTGCAATTTCTCCCGAGTACGGAGATACCCCATATGTGGCCCTAAACTGTTTCCTTGAAATACGACAGGGCTCCGAAGTGAGAGAGCGCCATGAGCGTTTGAGGACTAAATTAGGAATTGCACAGGCGTGGACATAGGGGTATTCTACGCCAGTGATTCCCAAACAGGGTGCCTCCAGCTGTTGCTAAACTCCCAGCATGCCTGGACAGTCAGTGGCTGTCCAGAAATGCTGGGAGCTGTTGTTTTGCAACAGCTGGAGGCTCCGTTTTGGAAACCCTGCCGTACAAGACGTTTTTTAATTTTTTATTGGGGGGGGAGGGGCAGTGTAAGGGGGTGTATATGCAGTGTTTTACCCTTTATTATGTGTTAGTGTAGTATAGTGTTTTTAGGGTACATTCACACTGGCGTGTTACGGTGAATTTCCCGCTAGGTGTTTCCGCTGCGGCGAAAAATTTGCCGCACCCCAAACTTGAAGCAGGAAATTTACTGTAAACCTGTCCATCTGAATGTACCCTGTACATTCACATGGGGGGGGGGGCAAACCTCCAGCTGTTTCAAAACTACAACTCCCAGCATGTACTGACAGACCGTGCATGCTGGGAGTTGTACTTTTGCAACAGCTGGAGGCACACTGGTTGGAAAACCTTCAGTTAGGTTCTGTTACCTAACTCAGTATTTTCCAACCAGTGTGCCTCCAGCTGTTGCAAAATTACAACTCCCAGCATGTACTAATCACCGAAGAGCATGCTGGGAGATGTAGTTATGCAACAGCTGGAGGTACCCAACTACAATTCCCAGCATGCCGAGACAGCTGTTTGCTTTCTGGGCATGCTGGGGATTGCAGTTTTGCAACATCTGATCGCAGGGACGTGGAACCTATCTTCTTTTTACATGTGGGGTCAAGTATTTACATTCTGACACCTTCACCTTTAGCACCCTATTTTTTGTTTTCTTGCACTACTTTTTTTACATTTATTGTATACACTTATATTTCCGTGTTGCACATTGCACCTTATGCATATATTTTTAAGGTTAAACACACTTTTTATGCTTTAAACAGAGTGTCACATTGCACGTATTTTATAGCAACAGGTGCTTTTATGATCCATTGGTGATCAGTTGACCCCGACATTTACGCCTTTCTTTTTTACATCCTTTTCCCGTCCCTGCTATCTATTGCATTTTTTAAGTTCATTTATTTTTATATATATATATATATATATATATATATATATATATAATTAATTTTTTTAAACAATTATACACAATATCAAATTGCGCTAATGATTACTATTTTTATGTATGTTATATAGCTATATATTATTATCAATCTCTTTTTTTGCTTGTGTATAATATATATATTTTTTTGTAAAATAAAACTATATTTATTAAATTTGATGGTCATTGATTTATCAGATTAATATATTTCTTATTTATTTTATTATATACATTTTTTATTCTGGGTGGGTTTACCCTATACGCTGTAGTGGCGTATTTATAGGTTTTTTTAACAGCTGGAGGTACCCAACTACAATTCCCAGCATGCCGAGACAGCTGTTTGCTTTCTGGGCATGCTGGGAATTGCAGTTTTGCAACATCTGGAGAGCTACAGTTTTTAGACCACTGCACAGTGATATTGGGGAAGGGATGGGATTTTATATTTCTTCATAAGCATTAATGTTCTTTTGTTCCATGAATGTATCTAATCCTGTTTTAAAGCTGTTAATTGTTCCTGCTGTGACCAGTTCCTGAGGTAGACCGTTCCATAAATTCACAGTCCTCACGGTAAAGAAGGCGTGTCGCCCCTTGAGACTAAACTTTTTCTTCTCCAGACGGAGGGAGTGCCCCCTCGTCCTTTGGGGGGGTTTAACCTGGAACAGTTTTTCTCCATATTTTTTGTATGGGCCATTAATATACTTATATACGTTTATCATATCCCCCCTTAAACGTCTCTTCTCAAGACTAAACAATTGTAACTCCTTTAATCGCTCCTCATAGCTAAGATGTTCCATGCCCCATATTAGTTTAGTCGCGCGTCTCTGCACCCTTTCCAACTCCGCAGTGTCCCTTTTATGGACAGGTGCCCAAAACTGAACAGCATATTCCAGGTGAGGCCGTACCAATGCTTTATAAAGGGGGAGTATTATGTCCCTGTCCCTTGAGTCCATGCCTCTTTTTATACATGACAATATCCTGCCGGCCTTGGAAGCAGCAGCCTGACATTGCATGCTATTCTGTAGTCTGTGCTCTACAAGTACACCCAGATCCTTCTCTACCAGTGACTCTGCCAGTTTAATCCCCCCTAAGACATACGACGCATGCAGGTTATTAGTACCCAGATGCATAACTTTACATTTATCCACATTGAACCTCATTTGCCAAGTGGATGCCCAGACACTTAGTCTATCCAAGTCATCTTGTAACTTATACACATCCTCTATAGACTGTACCGTGCTACAAAGCTTGGTGTCATCTGCAAAGATAGAAACAGAGCTGTTAATACCATCCTCTATATCATTGATGAATAAATTAAACAGCAGCGGGCCCAGTACTGAACCTTGGGGTACACCACTAATCACCGGGGACCAATCAGAGTACGAATCATTTACCACCACTCTCTGGGTACGATCCATGAGCCAGTGTTCAATCCAGTTACAAACTAAAATTTCCAAACCCAAAGACCTTAACTTACCTGTCAGACGTCTATGAGGGACAGTATCAAACGCTTTAGCAAAATCCAGAAACACTATATCCACAGCCATTCCTCTGTCAAGGCTTCTACTCACCTCTTCATAAAAGCAAATTAGATTGGTTTGACAACTTCTATCCTTAGTAAACCCATGCTGGTTATCACTTATAATATAATTATCCCCTATGTATTCCTGTATGTAATCCCGTATAAGTCCTTCAAACAATTTACCCACAATGCACGTTAAACTTACCGGTCTATAGTTTCCTGGGGAAGACCTAGAGCCCTTTTTGAAGATTGGCACCACATTCGCCTTGCGCCAGTCCCTTGGCACAATACCAGACACCAGAGAATCTCTAAATATCATGAACAGGGGTACAGATATTACTGAACTTACCTCTCTAAGAACTCTTGGGTGTAGTCCATCCGGCCCTGGGGATTTGCTTACATTTATATCACTTAACTTACCTTGTACCATCTCTACATTAAGCCAGTTCAGTACATTACATGATGTGTTACCAGCACTGACCTGACCAATGTCAGCTCCTTCTTCCATAGTGTATACAGAACTAAAGAACCCATTCAGTAGCTCCGCCTTCTCTTGATCGCCTGTGACAACCTCCCCATTATCATTATTAAGGGGTCCTACATGCTCTGTCCTTGTTTTTTTTGCATTTATATATCTAAAAAAATATTTAGGATTAGTTTTGCTTTCTTTGGCCACCTGTCTCTCGTTTTGAATTTTTGCTGTTTTTATTACATTTTTACAGATTTTATTAAGCTCCTTGTACTGTTTAAATGTTATAGCTGACCCATCAGATTTGTATTTTTTGAAGGCAATTTTTTTGTTGTTTATTGCTCTTTTAACATCATGTGTCAGCCATGTAGGATTTAGTTTTAATCGTTTATATTTGTTCCCCTTTGGTATATATTTAGCTGTATAGTTATTTAGAGTTGATTTAAAGATGTCCCATTTACCTTCTGTATCAGTATTTGACAACATCTCCCCCCAGTCTATGTCCTGTAGTGCAGCCCTCAGCCCAGGGAAGTTTGCCTTTTTAAAGTTATATGTTTTTGCCTTCCCCGCCTGTCTTTGTTTTCTACATTTTAAGTCAAAAGTAACTATATTGTGGTCGCTATTACCAAGGTTTTCCCGCACAGTTATATTACCAACCAGCCAGGGGCGGACACAGACAGCAGAAGGCCCCTGTGCAAAGAATGTGCCTGCCCCCCCCCCCCCCCCAGGCACTGTGCCCCCTCATGTACCTAGACCCCACCGGAGTGCCTCCACTTATCCCGCCCGTGTAGTGTCGCCACTTGCCTTGTCCACCACAGGTGGATGGAACGGCTCCTGAGGTGGGCTCCGGGTGGCCCCTGTCCCTCTCAGTGTGCGGACCAGGCCCCATGAGTACTCCCCCGGGTCAGCCTGACCCGTATCTAGCTGGGAGGCAGAGGGCAGTGCTCCCCTTTACACTCGCACCCCTTGACTTAGCACGACACCCCTTGGCACCCCCTGGTTCCTTGGCTCCTTAGTAATAGAAGTGACTTACAGGCAGGGCCAGACTGGGACGAAAAATAGGCCCAGGCATTTTAAAATAAACAGCCCATTTTTATAGTGGGGGTCTGACTCATGGGACCCCCACCAATCACCTTGGTTCAAGTGGCTCCCCAGATGTTGGAAATCTGCAACTCCCATCATGTCTGAAGTGACTACAGCTGATGGGACAGTCAGGAGACTACACAATGATATCAGTGACTACAGCTCTGATGGGACAGTTAGGAGAATACACAATGATATCACTGACCTGAGTGACGTCTTCTCTGTTGTCTTTACTTTTCTTCTTCATCTGGTCCAGACACCGGGATTTCTTCCATCTTCTCTGCAGAGTCTGACACCTGGACATCATTGGTTCCTTAATTTGTCAGTAGATCCTCATCCTCTGTATGATGACAATAATCATTATAACCTTGCCAAATACTGTACCCATGAATATAATACTGCCAACCACTGTACCCCCTGAATACTGCCAACCACTGTACCCCTGAATATAATACTGCCAACCACTGTACTCCATTAATATAATACTGCCAATCACTGTACTCCATTAATACTGCCAACCACTGTACCAACCACTGAATCATCCCATACACCCCACGCACTCCATCCTCAGTCTCATCACCCCAAATACCCCACGCACCCCATCCTCAGTCTCCTCATCACCCCATACACCCCATCCTCAGTCTCCTCATCACCCCATTCACTCCATCCTCAGTCTCCTCATCACCCCATGCACTCCATCCTCAGTCTCCTCATCACCCCATACACCCCATGCACTCCATCCTCAGTCTCCTCATCACCCCATGCACTCCATCCTCAGTCTCCTCAACACCCCCATACACCCAACGCACTCCATCCTCAGTCTCCTCATCACCCCATATACCTTAAGCACCTCATCATTATTACACAGCTGACACACACCCCCCCCCCCGGTCCTTCTCATCAGGGCTGCCGTCAGAAATTTTGGGGCCCCTTACACAGGTCAAGGCCCCCTTCAACCCCTCCCCGCCCCCAGGTAATTTTTAGATTGCATATACTTACCAATGTTGTGCCATAGCACAGAATTTGTTATTGGCGCTACCTTACTACAGGCTGTTGAAGCTTTCTGCACTAACGGAGCACAGATCAGACGAGCCGGAGGCAGATAGGTACCCTCCGCTGAGTTGATCGGGACACCACAATTTTGCTGTGGTCCTGATCAGCTCCTCTGGGCTATCTGGCAACCTATTTTCATACTTTTAGATGCTGCAATGAACTTTGATTGTGGCATCTAATGTGGTTAATGCTGGACATCACCCTGATTGGTGAACTCTGGCATTAGCCACATGTCCCAGCTCTAACCAACCGGTTATGAAGCATAGAACTGGAGGGGGGCAGGACGTACATTTACACCCTGCAACCTTAAGGAAATACACATATACAGCCTCATATGTGTACACAGCCTCTATATACTCATACACAGCGCCAATACACACATATAGTCATGGCCGTAAATGTTGGCACCCCTGAAATTTTTCTATAAAATTCTCACAGAAAAGGATTGCAGTAACACATGTTTTACTATACACATGTTTATTCCCTTTGTGTGTATTGGAACTAACCCCCCAAAAAGGGAGGAAAAAAGCAAATTGGACATAATGTCACACCAAACTCCAAAAATGGTCTGGACAAAATTATTGGCACCCTTTCAAAATTGTGGATAAATAAGATTGTTTCAAGCATGTGATGTTCCTTTAAACTCACCTGGGGCAAGTAACAGGTGTGGGCAATATCAAAATCACACCTGAAAGCAGATAAAAAGGAGAGAAGTTCACTTAGTCTTGGCATTGGGTGTCTGTGTGTGCCACACTAAGCATGGACAACAGAAAGAGGAGAAGAGAACTGTCTGAGGACTTGAGAACCAAAATTGTGGAAAAATATGAACAATTTCAAGGTTACAAGTCTATCTCCAGATATCTAGATTTGCCTTTGTCCACAGTGCGCAACATTATCAAGAAGTTTACAACCCATGGCACTGTAGCTAATCTCCCTGGGCATGGATGGAAGAGAAAAATTAATTAAAGGTGTAAACGCAGGATAGTCCTGATGGTGGATAAGCAGCCCCAAACAAGTTCCAAAGATATTCAAGCTGTCCTGCAGGCTCAGGGAGCATCAGAGTCAGCACGGAACTATCAGTCGACATTTAAATGAAATGAAACGCTATGGAGGGGACCCAGGAGGACCACACTGCTGACACTGAGACATAAAAAAGCAAGACTACATTTTGCCAAAATGAACTTGATTAACCAAAATCCTTCTGGGAAAACGTCTTGTGGACAGATGAGACCAAGATAGAGCTTTTTGGTAAAGCCCATCATTCTACTGTTTACCGAAAACGGAATGAGGCCTACAAAGAAAAGAACACAGTACCTACAGTGAAATATGGTGGAGGGTCAATGATGTTTTGGGGTTGTTTTGCTGCCTCTGGCACTGGGGGCCTTGAATGTGTGCAAGACATCATGAAATCTGAGGATTACCAACGGATTTTGGGTCGCAATGTACAGCCCAGTGTCAGAAAGCTGGGTTTGCGTTCGAAATCTTGGGTCTTTCAGCAGGACAATGACCCCAAACATACGTCAAAAAGCCCCCAGAAATGGATGGCAACAAAGCGCTGGAGAGTTCTGAAGTGGCAGCAATGAGTCCAGATCTAAATCCCATTGATCACCTGTGGAGAGATCCTTAAATTACTGTTGGGAAAAGGCGCCTTCCAATAAGAGACCTGGAGCAGTTTGCAAAGGAAGAGTGGTCCAACACTCCGGCTAAGAGGTGTAAGAAGCTTATTGATGGTTATAGATAGCGACTTATTTCAGTTATTTTTTTCCAAAGGGTGTGCAACCAAATATTAAGTTAAGGGTGCCAATAATTTTGTCCAGACCATTTTTAGAGTTTGGTGACATTATGTCCAATTTGCTTTTTTTCCTCCCTTTTTTGGTTTAGTTCCAATACACACAAAGGGAATACACATGTGTATAACAAAACATGTGTTACTGCAATCCTTTTCTGTGAGAAATACTTCTTTTTCTTGAAAAATTTCAGGGGGCCAACATTTACCATTATGACTGTATATGGCACTGAATACATAATCTGAGACTTTAAAACCTCACTTTTAATACTTCTTCTAAAAACCATATATCAAAAAAGAAAGTGAATAGAACTGTATTTATACATATCTGCAGCTATTTCCGGCCACCATCTTAGTAGCCATATTAATACTTGCTGCCTGTTCACACCGACCATATATGCACACTTGCCTGAGTGAACATCCAATTTTCAACATCAATGTGTTAGTCTTATATACAATCATGTGTTCCATGTCCCTCGCAGGAATCCTTGTCAGTTATTTTATGTATTTGCATGTATTCAGAATTAGTAGTGTTAGTTTTGTAGTCATTATTAGTATATTTTTGAGAGTTTTAGCGCACTCCGAAACATCAATGTATAAATCCTCTCTCTGGCAGACCACATTCTCAGTCTCTTACTGGATGCTATCAAATGAATGGCATTAACCCATACAGTGCATACAACATAACTGTTCTTAGGACATCTTCATATCTGCAGGTACTATTAGTTACCCAATGCCCACATTCTAAGATTAGTCACATGAAGTAAACAAACAATCCTCCACATTAGTGTGAAACAAAAGCTGTTATCCTGATTTTGCTTCCTAATTGGCTTTTCCTTTTCCTTTTAGACTCTATACGTTTCCGTCTGTCCTGTCATCAGGAATTGATGTGACAGTATTTACAGTCATAAATATGTGGCTTCGCGTGTATATGACACGACGATGATGGCGGCCATAACACATACACACACACTACCCCTATATACACACACACATGGCCATCATACACAGCTTCTATATGCACATACACTGCCGCTATATACACACATGCATCATAAATATATACACTGCCTCTATATACACACAGCCATCATACACACATACACAGCTGCTATATGCAAACACTGCCCCTTTATACACACATTGCCATCATACACATACACAGCTTCTATATGCATATACACTGCCACTATATAGACACACACTGCCATCATACACACATATCAGCCGCTATACACAAACACTGCCACTATATACACACACTGCCATCATACACACATATACAGCCACTATACACAAACACTGACACTATATAGACACACACTGCCATCATACACACATATCAGCCACTATACACAAACACTGCCACTATATACACACACTGCCATCATACACACATATACAGCCACTATACACAAACACTGACACTATATAGACACACACTGCCATCATACACACATATACAGCCACTATATACACATACACTGCCACTATATAGACACACACTGCCATCATACACACATATCAGCCACTATACACAAACACTGCCACTATATACACACACTGCCATCATACACACATATACAGCCACTATACACAAACACTGACACTATATAGACACACACTGCCATCATACACACATATATAGCCACTATATACACATACACTGCCACTATTTAGACACACACTGCCATCATACACACATATACAGCCACTATACACATACACTGCCACTATATAGACACACACTGCCATCATACACACATATATAGCCACTATATACACATACACTGCCACTATATAGACACACACTGCCATCATACACACATATACAGCCACTATATACACATACACTGCCACTATATAGACACACACTGCCATCATACACACATATCAGCCACTATACACAAACACTGCCACTATATAGACACACACTGCCATCATACACACATATATAGCCACTATATACACATACACTGCCACTATATAGACACACACTGCCATCATACACACATATACAGCCACTATATACACATACACTGCCACTATATAGACACACACTGCCATCATACAAACATATACAGCCACTATATACACATACACTGCCACTATATATACACACACTGCCCCTTTATACACACATGGCCATCATACACAAACACAGCTTCTATATGCATATACACTGCCACTATATAGACACACACTGCCATCATACACACATGGCCATAAATAAATACACTGCCTCTATATACACACATGGCCATCATACACATACACAGCTTCTATATACACATACACAGCTTCTATATACACATACACAGCTTCAATATACACATACACAGCTTCTATATACACATACACAGCTGCTTTATACACACACTGCCCCTTTATACACACACAGCCATCACACACACATACTCTGCCCCCATATACACACACACACAGCCATCATACACTGCCCCCATACATACATACACACACACGCAGCCATCATACACTGCCCCCATACACACACACAGCCATCATACACTGCCCCCATACATACATACACACACACACACAGCCATCATACACTGCCCCCATACACACACATACACACACACAGCCAACATACACTGCCCCCATACACACACACACACACACACAGCCATCATACACTGCCCCCATACACACATGCACTGCCCCCATATATACATACACACACACAACCATCATACACTGCCGCCATACACACACACACACAGCCATCATACACTGCCCCCATACACACATGCACTGCCCCCATACATACATACACACACACACAGCCATCATACACTGCCCCCATACACACACACACACACACACAGCCATCATCCACTGCCCCCATACACACACACACACAGCCATCATACACTGCCCCCATACACACACACACACAGCCATCATACACTGCCCCCATACACACATGCACTGCCCCCATACATACATACACACACACACAGCCATCATATACTGCCCCCATACACACACACACACACACAGCCATCATACACTGCCCCCATACACACATGCACTGCCCCCATACATACATACACACACACACAGCCATCATACACTGCCCCCATACACACACACAAACACACACACACACAGCCATCATACACTGCCCCCATACACACATGCACTGCACACACACACACACACACACACACATCATACACTGCCCCCATACAAGTAAGTACCTGTGTGCAGTGTAGTCTGCTGCTCCGCTCCTCTATTGCAGGCAGTGGGCAGGAAGAGGAGGGACACATGAGGTGACATCACTGGCCAGCTGCTACTATCAGGCCCTGCTGGTAACTGAGAGCCGCGCACAGGCATGTCTCATACCAACTGCAGCCCCTGACATTATAAAGTGAAAGAGTTCTGCCCTCCGGACGGCGCACCCTCTTGCTCCAGCCCCCGCTGGCCAGTCTGGGCAACAGACAGGGCAGGGCTGGAACATAAGAAAAAAGAATGTGATGTAGTCAGTCAGTGTATAGTGATGCCCCCCCCAGCTGTCAGTGAGTGACAGTCACTCACTGACTCGCAAGAAAGAGTGTTGGGGCCAGTAGGGCCTCCCTGAGGGTCCGGGCCCCTTACTGGGGTACCGGTTGTACCCCCCTGATGGCGTCCCTGCCTGTCCGTCTCGCCCGGCCGGTTTAAAGGTAAAGGACTGCTGTCAGCGGCAGGTCCGGGACCTGTTGCTGCAGCATTTAGCATGAAGTACTGGCAGGGGGCCCTGCAGGGGCCCAGACTGTGAGGCCCAGGCTGTGACCTGGGCCACTAGGTGGGCCCCCTAACACGCTGGGCCCCTGTGCAGCCGAACCGGCTGAACAAGTGATATGTCCGCCCCTGCAACCAGCTCTGCGATGTTGGAAATGATCAGATCCAACAAGGCATCACTTCTTGTTGGGTCCTCCACAAACTGGCCCATAAAATTATCCTGCAATAAATTTAGGAATTGTCGCCCCTTTGTAGTTTTAGCCAACCCCGGACCCCAGTCTATATCTGGATAGTTAAAATCTCCGATTATTACCACTGTACCTGCCCGGGCGGCCTTCTCTATTTGTTTATGAAGCCGAATTTCTATCTCTTCAGTGATATTAGGGGGTCTGTAGATTACCCCAAATATTATTTTTTCAGTATTTCCCTCCTTTTGTAATTCTACCCACAGTGATTCCACCTCCTCAAAATCATCACACACTATGGCATCGTTCACACTGACTTTCATACCACTTCTTACATACAGACAGACTCCACCACCTTTTCTGTTCATTCTATCCTTGCATCGCCGCAGCCTCCGGACGGGTAAGTGGACGTCGGCGCCCGGTCCCCAACGTCGCCGCAGCCTCCGGATGGGTAAGTGGACGTCGGCGCCCGATCCCCTTCGGTTCCCCATTCTGCCCCGCCTATTGTGGGTGGGCAAGACGGGGAAAACAAAAGTTAACCCCCCCCGCCCTCGGTCTGCTATTGGTGGCCACCTCTGACGATCAATAGCAGACCAATAGCAGGGATAGGAGAGGTGGCAACCCTGCCACCCCACTCCTATGCCTACAGGGGGATCGTGGGTGTCTTAGACAACCGCAATCCCCCTTCTATTCCGGGTCACCGGGTCACAATAGATCCGTATGACCCGGAATCGGCGCAAATCGCAAGTGTGAATTCACTTGCAATTTGCGCCGATCGCCGATGGGGGGGTCTGATGACCCCCCTGGGCATTTGCGCAGGGTGCCTGCTGATTGATATCAGCAGTCACCCCGGCCCGGTCCCTGCCCAGCGCGCGGCGGAGAATGAAATTCCCTCGGGCGTATGGATACGCCCTGGGTCCTTAACCCCTTAAGGACCGAGCCCTTTTTCACCTTAAGGACAATAGACCCGTATGACCAGGAATAGGCGCAAATCGCAAGGATTTCTTTCCAGTCTGACCACATTGCTCTCTGCTGACACCTCTGTCCATGTCAGGAACTGTCCGGAGTAGGAGACGTTTACTATGGAGATTTGCTCCTACTCACAGAGAGCACTGTAGTCAGACCGAAAAGAACTATACAACTTCCTTTGTAGCATACGACAGCTGATAAGTACTGTAAGGATTAAGATTTTTAAGAAGTAATTTACAAATCTGTTTAACTTTCTGGCACCAGTTGATTAAAAAAATAAATAAAAATGTTTTCCCCCGGAGTACCCCTTTAACGTAACACCTGTAAATTCTGCACTACGAATATCAGCAGCCACTGAAGAGAGAGAGGTCATCCAACAACTGAAGTCCCAAAAAATCTGCCACTAAATCCCTCAAGCAACCATTCAGCCCCAGTCCAGAACCATCTGACCGGACCACAGGGACCAGTGTGGAGGAGAACAGGGTCCAGGCTGTAAAATAGAAGAACACCGGAGCAGCCAGATACACTGACTCTAAGGCTGAGCCTCATACTTCTACCGAAGCTGCAGAGTTATAGGGGAACTGTAAAAATGAAAGTACTACAACCCCACTACAAGAAAAATAAAAGAAGTGATCTGATTGGTTGCTAAGAGCAACTGGACAACATTTCCTCTCCACAGGTACATTTCCCCGATTGTCTTCATATTTAGGATGAGAATCTACTGACAAAGTGAGTAGCCAACCATTTCTGGGCATAAAACTCTGTAAGAGACAGCAGTCTGGGGGCGTCTGTGGTGGACATGAAGGAAGGGGGGGGGGTCCAGGGAAATTGAGATTTGACGTCTGCAGCGAGCGCTTCTCACTGAGCGACGGGTCTCATCCCAGGTATTGCAGGGGGACCCCCCACGATCAGCTACTTATCCCATAACCCATGGATAGGGGATAAGTTAATTTTTGTCATAGTTCTCCTTTAATTGGCCAGAACACACCCAAAATCGGTCCCAGCCAAACATTGCTTTGTGTCCTGTCATTTCTCCCAGCTGTTCTTTTTCTACCTGCTTGTAAGGCATGCCTACACTCTCTAATTCCTTAAAGTGGTACTCCGCCCCTAGATATCTTATCCCCTACCTTAAGGATAGGACAAAAGATGACTGATCACTGGGACCCCCGTGATCTTCATGCAGCACCCGGCGTTCCAAATAATATATTTAGAACTCTGGGTTCTCGTGGTGCGGGTCGTGACCTCACGCCACACCCTTTCCATTTATGTCTATGGGAGGTGGTGTGATGTCACAAGAAGGTGTGACATGATGTCACGAATCCCACCACAGGAACCAGTGATCTAAACATACTATTAAGAATTTTGGTTGCTGCATGGAGATTGCTGGGGTCCCAGCAGCAGGATCCCCTTGATCAGACATCTTATCCCCTATCCTTTACATAGGGGATAAGATATCTAGAGGCGGAGTACCCCTTTAAGGGACAGTTCATGTACCCAAAAGTTGATCCTTTGCAACCGTATGACCCCTAGCAAGTTCCCTGCATGAGTCCCATTCATCAGAAAAAGGCTTGTGCATGGAACTTGCTGGGTGTTCTACGTTTGCCTCATAAACTGCACCACCCAGCACCAGTTGCCTCTCTCCGCACCGCATTATGCAGATCGTGCAGGAGAGCAGCTTTGGTCATCCATGTTTTGCTAACTCTATTTTCACACACAGAAATAAATAAATGAGTCGAACAAGTCAAAGAACAGTTTAAATAGAGGGGAACTTTATTTATTATTTATTAAAATGTTTGTTTAGGGGACTTTTTGTAACCTCCCATCACTCACAAAGAGCGTACAGTAACTAATACTCAGGACAGGAAAAACCTCCAGAGGGGAGGAAACCTGTAGGGAATCCATGGCTACTGTATGGCCCTTCCTCTGGGCATACTAAAGGAGGTTACCTCTAGAATTTGGGCAAATGTTTCTGTGTATGTGCATGATTCCTAGGCCTGTGCCTTCATCCAACGTCTTGCTGTAGGTCCCGAAATGCTACTCCATGTCCTGGAAATAGTGCATCTAAGATAGGGGACAAAAAAGATAGATTATTTACATGTTTATCATAGAAATGCACATGGAACTGCACTAAAGACCTTTTGGACAAAACAATGTAACACTTACCAGTCACAGTCATGTGCATGACTTTGCATTCCCGTGTCCCTACACAGTGTCCAGCACCGGCCCCTCACTGATGAACAGGACCAGTGTTATTTCTGGGGCTATGCCTTCATCCAACGTCTTGCTGTAGGTCCGGAAATGCTACTCCATGTCCTGGAGATAGTGCATCTAAGATAAGAAAAAAAAGATAAATTATTTACATGTTTATCATAGAAATACACATGGAACTGCACTAAAGATCTTTTGGACACAACAATGTAACACTTACCAGTCACAGTCATGTGTATGACTTTGCATTCCCGCGTCCCTACACAGTGTCCAGCACCGGCCCCTCACTGATGGAGAATGAACAGGAGCAGTGTTATTTCTGCTCAGTGCTGCTCTTTGGTGGACAATGGTTATGACATCACATGTGTGACACGCTGTTACCTCCTGGGAGTTCTATTTCAGTAGTGCTGCTCTCTGATTGGCTGAAAATCAAAAAAGCTTTCTAATACATTCTGTATGACTGTTATCTAAGGTTTTTGACAATTTTTATTAAAATGGCGCTACTCCCTGTGGGTGCGTTATATTTGTTTCTCCTAACCAGATATTCTGTATAAGTAATATCATTTGGTGGCCCCAACAGCCTGGGCCCATGGGTTTCTTACATAGATCAATGCTACTCCGGTAGGCTCAATGAGCAGCGCTGGCCGCCGGGACGTCTGACGAATGATGTCCCTGACGTTGCGGTCTGGAGCGAAGGATGTCACTAGTCAGACGTCCCATCAGCCATTGATTTAAAGTGGTCGTGGCTCCTGCTGCCAGTTCAAGATCAGACACCATGGCCCTAGATTGACATACTGCAACACCGATCCCCTGTGGCTGCCCACCTGTTGCAAAACTACAACTCTCAGCCTTCGGCTGTCAGGGCATGCTGGGAGCAGGGGCGGATCCAGAGTCGCGTCTCGGGAGAGGCGCTATTAGAGCATTTTGTGTTGGCGGACAGAAGATTACGGAACTTACAATATTATTAAATGTATCATACAGTCCTAACCTTGTTTAAGACTCTTAGGCCGTGCTCATATGTCAGAATAATAATCAAATATACCAATTGCCACAGAATGGGAAAGTGCTAAGGCTCTATAGTGAGGAGAATACGCAGTGATATCAGTGACTACAGGTGACGTCTTATCATTGTGTATTCTCCTCACTATAGAGAAGACTTCACCTGTAATCACTGATATCATTGTGTATTCTCCTCACTATAGAGATCAGTGATTACAGGTGACGTCTTCTCTATAGTGAGGAGAATACACTATGATATCAGTGATTACAGGTGACGTCTTCTCTATAGTCTTTCCTTATCTAATTCAGATGGTAAATACCGCCAGGATTTGTTCCAGCTAAATCTTCTCTCTGCAGAACTTGATGCCCAGACGTCTCCTCACTATGCCAACGCATTCTGATCCTCTATATGAAAACAATAATTATTATAATACTGCCAAACACTGTATTCTTTGAATATAATACTGGCACACACCCTCCTAATATAATTCTGACATACTGTACCCCCTGAATATACAACACACTGTACCCTCTGAATATAATACCACCATACACTGTACCCTCTGAATATAATACTACCACACACTGTGCCCTCTAAATGTAATACTACCAAACACTGCACCCTCTGAATATAATACTATCACACGCTGCACCCTCTAAATATAATACTATCACACACTGTACCCACTGAATATAATACTAACACACACTGTGCCCTCTAAATATAATACTACCACACAGTGCATTCTCTGAATATAACTTGCTGTGCTGTAACTACCCTCTGAGTAAAATGACGTAATGTATTGTGGCCCCTAAAAAACGTACCACCCCAGAAATTCCTCACAATATACACTATACTTCTGAAAGGCAAAACACTCTGTGCCTTCACATATAGTAATAATGCCCCATCTTGTGCCCCTACATATAATATGACCCGTCCTGTTCCCCCACATAATAATGCCCTCTGTGCTGTGCCCCTCACATAGAATGCTCCTATCATGTGCCCCACACATTTAATGCCCCCTGTGCTGTGCCCTTCACATATAATGCCCCCATTCTTTGCCCCTCACATATAATGCATCCATCATGCGCCCCTCATATATAAAGCCCCCATCATGCGTCCCCCACATATAATGCCCTTATCATGCGCCCCTCACATATAATGCCCCCTGTGCTGTGCCCTTCACATATAAAGCCCCATGTCCTGTCCACTCAGGGGGCATTATATGTGAGGGGCACAGCACAGGGGGCAATATATGTGAGGGGAACAGCACAGGGGGCAATATATGTGAGGGGAACAGCACAGGGGGCAATATATGTGAGGGGCACAGCACAGGGGGCATTATAAGTGTGGGGTACATAACAGGGGGCATTATATCATATAATGCCCCCCTGTGCTGTGCCCCACACATATAATGCCCCCTGTGCTGTGCCCCACACATATAATTTATATGTGTGGCACAGCACAGGGGGCATTATATGTGAGGGGCACAGCACAGGGGGCATTATATGTGAGGGGCACAGCACAGGGGGCATTATATGTGAGGGGCACAGCACAGGGGGGCATTATATCATATAATGCCCCCCTGTGCTGTGCCCCACACATATAATGCCCCCTCTGCTGTGTGCCCCACACATATAATTTATATGTGTGGCACGGCACAGGGGGCATTAGGTGAGAGGCACAGCACAGGGGGCATTATATGATATAATGCCCCCCTGTCCTGTGCCCCTCACATATAATTCCCCCTGTGCTGTGCCCCTCACATATAATGTCCCCTGTGTTGTGCCCCTCACATAATGCCCCCTGTGCTGTGCCACACATATAAATTATATGTGTGGGGCACACAGCACAGGGGGCATTATATGTGAAGGGCACAGGACAGGGGGCATTATGTGAGGGGCACAGCACAGGGGGCATTATATGTGAAGGGCACAGGACAGGGGGCCCCCCTGTCATGTGCTCTTCACATATAATGCCCCCTGTGCTTTGCCCTGCAGACCAGGGACGTGCACAGACATTTTGAAGGGCAGGGGCTCAAGTAAAAAAGAGGGCACTTTTCATAATTTAAAAAACGTCTACCAGACTTAATGGGCAGATGTGTTGCGGCCCAGGGACACAGTGGACTCCCGCCAGGCTTTCTCGACATTCTTAGCCCCCATAAAAGTTGGTGTTTTTGTAAAATCGAGTCAAGAACAGTTTCTATGAAGGTCTGCCATGTGTATATACACTTTGGCTGTGCTGTCAGTCTTATTTACAGAAAAGATATGACAGCTGCCCTATAATATACTGTATTATAGAGGAGATTTATCAAACCTGTGCAGAGAAAGAGCAGTGCAGTCGCCCATAGCAACCAATCAGATCATTTTGCGGAAGGATTTTCCTCTGCAAAGGTTTTAATAAATCTCCCCCTATATGCCCCCACCTGAGCTCTATATGACAGAACCCAGCACCCATCACCAATCACCCATCCCCAATCACCCAGCACCAATCACCCAGCACCCATCCCCAATCACCTAGCACCAATCACCCAGCACCCATCCCCAATCACCTAGCACCAATCACCCAGCACCCATCACCAATCACCCAGCACCAATCACCCAGCACCCATCACCAATAACCCAGCACCCATCACCCATCCCCAATCATCTAGCACCAATCACCCAGCACCCATCCCCAATCACCCATCACCCATCCCCAATCACCCAGCACCCATCACCCATCCCCAATCATACAGCACCAATCACCCAGCACCAATCACCCAGCACCAATCACCCAGCACCAATCACCCAGCACCAATCACTCAGCACCCATTACCCAGCACCCATTACCCAGCACCAATCACCCAGCACCAATCACCCAGCACAAATCACCCAGCACCAATCACCCAGCACCAATCACCCAGCACCCATCACCAATCACCCACCTTATGCAGGAATCTCCACACAGCTCTGGTTCTTACACTGAAGAGATGGACACCACACTAATATATGCTTACAGTCTACAATATACTAGAGTTGGCAAAAAAAAATAATTATAAATATACAAAGATGGCGAGGCATAGCACAGCATACAGGATGGAGGCAGGGAAGCTCCGCCTCCATTGCGCACAAGACTGACTTCGCATACTAGCAATGTGGGGCAATACCTAGAAAATGGAAAGACCAATTTTTGTATACTGCACTGTAACCTAGTATATTGGGTTTAGTGCGAGTAAACAGCCTGTCAGTTTCCCTTTAATTATATACCGTACCTCCCCTTAATTCCCTATATACTGTGCCACCATTGATCTATTAATTCCCTATATACTGTGCCACCATTAATGAACTATATACTGTGCCACCATTCATCTATTAATTCCCTATATACTGTGCCACCATTAATGAACTATATACTGTGCCACCATTCATCTATTAATTCCCTATATACTGTGCCATCATTCATCTATTAATTCCATATATACTGTGCCACTATTAATTAACTATATACTGTGCCACCATTCATCTATTAATTCCCTATATACTGTGCCACTATTAATTAACTATATACTGTGCCACTATTAATGAACTATATACTGTGCCACCATTCATCTATTAATTCCCTATATACTGTGCCACCATTCATCTATCAATTCCCTATATACTGTGCCACCATTCATCTATTAATTCCCTATATACTTTGCCACTATTAATGAACTATATACTGTGCCACTATTAATGAACTATATACTGTGCCACTATTAATGAACTATATACTGTGCCACCATTCATCTATTAATTCCCTATATACTGTGCCACCATTCATCTATTAATTCCCTATATACTGTGCCACCATTAATGAACTATATACTGTGCCACCATTCATCTATTAATTCCCTATATACTGTGCCACCATTAATGAACTATATACTGTGCCACCATTCATCTATTAATTCCCTATATACTGTGCCACCATTCATCTATTAATTCCCTATATACTGTGCCACCATTAATGAACTATATACTGTGCCACCATTCATCTATTAATTCCCTATATACTGTGCCACCATTAATGAACTATATACTGTGCCACTATGATTTAACTATACTGTGCCACCACTAAGGGTGCATTCACACGTGCGTATTTTCTGCTGCAGATCTGCTGCAGATTTGCTTTAGCAGATTTCTCTTCCCATTGTCAATGAGAAGCAAAATCTGCAGCAAAAATAGGCACACGTGAACGCACCCTAAGGATCTACACACAGTGCCAGCATACATAAAAATATAATGTTCCAATATAATGAAATATATGCTGTGCTTCCATAAATTCCCTATATACTGTGCTTACATTCCTCTATTAATTTCCTAATAATGTGCTTCATACAATAAATACAAGCACATAACATAAAGGCACATACAGTACATAGGTAATATACACACATACAGTACATAGGTAATATACACACATACAGTACATGGGTAATATACACACATACAGTACATAGGTAATATACACACATACAGTACATGGGTAATATACACACATACAGTACATGGGTAATATACACACATACAGTATATAGGTAATATACACACATACAATACATAGGTAATATACACACATACAGTGCATAGGTAATATACACACATACAGTATATAGGTAATATACACACATGCAGTACATAGGTAATATACACACATACAGTATATAGGTAATATACACACATACAGTACATAGGTAATATACACACATACAGTACATAGGTAATATACACACATACAGTACATAGGTAATATACACACATACAGTACATAGGTAATATACACACATGCAGTACATAGGTAATATACACACATGCAGTACATAGGTAATATACACACATACAGTACATAGGTAATATACACACATACAGTACATAGGTAATATATACACATACAGTACATAGGTAATATACACACATGCAGTACATAGGTAATATACACACATGCAGTACATAGGTAATATACACACATACAGTGCATAGGTAATATACACACATACAGTATATAGGTAATATACACACATACAGTACATAGGTAATATACACACATGCAGTACATAGGTAATATACACACATACAGTACATAGGTAATATACACACATACAGTACATAGGTAATATACACACATACAGTACATAGGTAATATGCACACATACAGTACATAGGTAATATACACACATACAGTACATAGGTCATATACAGTACATGGGTAATATACACACATACAGTACATAGGTAATATACACACATACAGTACATAGGTAATATACACACATACAGTACATAGGTAATATATACACATACATAGAGACACTGACACATACATACAACATGGAATATATACTAAAAGATATAGCCAATAGGCACATCATACATACAGGTACACACATACAATCACTCACAGATATACACACACATACATAGATTTACTTGCTCATATATATATATATATATATATATATATATATATATATACACACACACACACTTATATACATACATACATACACATACACAGACAGATTCACTTGCTCACATATATATATATACACACACATACATACACACATATATACACACACACATATATACATACACACATATATACATGCACACACATACATACACATATACACACACATACATGCATACATACACACACATACACACATATATACATACACACATACATATATACATACATATACATACACACACACACATATACACACATACATACATACATACATACATACACACACACACACACACATATATACATACATACACACACATATACATACACACATATACACATACATACACACATATATACATCTTCCAGCTTGTGTGGTGTAAAGAAGGCTCTAATCCTACTATGTGAGACTGGCGTGCGAATGTTCGCATATGCGAAAATATGCATATGCTGATTTTCGCATATACGAATTTTCGCTTATGCTGATTTTTGTATATGCTAATTTTCGCATATGTTAATTTTCGCGCACACAAATATTCGCATATGCGAAAATAAAACGAGAATATTACGAATATGCGAATATTCGCAAATATTACGAATATTCGTCCATATATTCGCGAATATTCGCGAATTCGAATATGGCCTATGCCGCTCAACACTAATACACATACATACACACATAGATTCACTTGCTCACATATATACATACACACACACTGACATACAATCACTCACATATATACATATACACACACTGACATACAATCACTCACATATATACATATACACACACTGACATACAATCACTCACATATATACATACACACACTGACATACAATCACTCACATATATACATATACACACACTGACATACAATCACTCACATATATACATACACACACTGACATACAATCACTCACATATATACATACACACACTGACATACAATCACTCACATATATACACACACACACACTGACATACAATCACTCACATATATACATATACACACACTGACATACAATCACTCACATATATACATACACACACTGACATACAATCACTCACATATATACATATACACACTGACATACAATCACTCACATATATACATACACACACACACACTGACATACAATCACTCACATATATACATATCCACACACTGACATACAATCACTCACATATATACATACACACACTGACATACAATCACTCACATATATACATACACACACACTGACATACAATCACTCACATATATACACACACACACACACTGACATACAATCACTCACATATATACATATACACACTGACATACAATCACTCACATATATACATATACACACACTGACATACAATCACTCACATATATACATATACACACACACACTGACATACAATCACTCACATATATACATACACACACACTGACATACAATCACTCACATATATACATACACACACTGACATACAATCACTCACATATATACATACACACACACTGACATACAATCACTCACATATATACATACACACACACTGACATACAATCACTCACATATATACATATACACACACTGACATACAATCACTCACATATATACATATACACACACTGACATACAATCACTCACATATATACACACACACACACTGACATACAATCACTCACATATATACATATACACACACTGACATACAATCACTCACATATATACATACACACACTGACATACAATCACTCACATATATACATACACACACACTGACATACAATCACTCACATATATACATATACACACACACTGACATACAATCACTCACATATATACATATACACACACTGACATACAATCACTCACATATATACATACACACACACACTGACATACAATCACTCACATATATACATACACACACTGACATACAATCACTCACATATATACACACACACACACACACTGACATACAATCACTCACATATATACATATACACACACACTGACATACAATCACTCACATATATACATATACACACACTGACATACAATCACTCACATATATACATATACACACACTGACATACAATCACTCACATATATACATACACACACTGACATACAATCACTCACATATATATACACACACACTGACATACAATCACTCACATATATATACATACACACACTGACATACAATCACTCACATATATACATATACACACACTGACATACAATCACTCACATATATACATATACACACACTGACATACAATCACTCACATATATACACACACACACACTGACATACAATCACTCACATATATACACACACACACTGACATACAATCGCTCACATATATACATATACACACACTGACATACAATCACTCACATATATACATATACACACACTGACATACAATCACTCACATATATACATATACACACACTGACATACAATCACTCACATATATATATATACACACACACTGACATACAATCACTCACATATATTTACAGTTACTTACAGTAAGGGCTGCTTAGACTGGTTTGTGGCCGGACATGTTGTGGGCGGGGCCTCCCTCTGCCTCCTCTGCTCCTGTCTCCTCCGTGTGGAGAGAAGCAAAGAAATGGCAGATAATGACACGGTGAGTGGCGCCCCCTTGCTGCAGGGAGGGCACAGCACCCTCCATTAAACCACATACAAATCTCCAGCAATGGATCCTTTTTACTTCACTTGTCAGCCTGAGTCTGCACCTCCTTTTGTGAGGGCACTAGAGGGGCAGGTGAGGAAAAGGGCAGGGGCTCCAGCCCCCTTTCACTCCTATGTGTGCACGTCCCTGCTGCAGACCCTCATTAAATATTCCCTTTTCTCTGACCCCCCTCCTCCTAACAGTGGAGCATATCCTCTTTCCATAATCCCCTGGACCCTGAGCATACCCTTACTTACAGTATGCAGGCCGCAGGGACGGGTCCTCCAGGCGCCGGCGCGATGATGTGACGTCATTGCGACGGCCTTTAGTAGATCTCGTCCCCGCAGCTCACACGCTGTGTACTCACAGTGTGTGTGTAAGGTTAGTGCAGTGTTTCCCAACCTTTTTCGAGTCGGGGCACACCTCGGAAATTTTTTTTTTCGCGGGGCACCGCTACCGAGGTTGACGAGCAAAAAAAAAAGAGGGAAGAAACTCACTGCACTATATCTATTTATCTGTCTCACTGTCACTCAGTACTTACTGCACTTGTCTCCTTGGAGGACCGGACTATAGTTAAAAAAAAAAAAAATATATATATATATATATATATATATATATATATATGAACAAATTCCTATGCACACTGCATATATCTTATCTTGCATATATCTTATTTTCCCCCACATTAGGTTGGCAGTATAGTCCCCCCACATTAGGTTGGCAGTATAGTCCCCCCACATTAGGTTGGCAGTATAGTCCCCCCACATTAGGTTGGCAGTATAGTCCCCCCACATTAGGTTGGCAGTATAGTCTCCCCACATTAGGTTGGCAGTATAGTCCCCCCACATTAGGTTGGCAGTATAGTCCCCACACATTAGGTTGGCAGTATAGTCCCCCCACATTAGGTTGGCAGTATAGTCCCCCCACATTAGGTTGGCAGTATAGTCCCCCCACATTAGGTTGGCAGTATAGGCTCCCCACATTAGGTTGACAGTATAGTCCCCCCACATTAGGTTGGCAGTATAGGCTCCCCACATTAGGTTGACAGTATAGTCCCCCCACATTAGGTTGGCAGTATAGTCCCCCCACATTAGGTTGGCAGTATAGTCCCCCCACATTAGGTTGGCAGTATAGTCCCCCCACATTAGGTTGGCAATATAGTCTCCCCACATTAGGTTGGCAGTATAGTCTCCCCACATTAGGTTGGCAGTATAGTCCCCCCACATTAGGTTGGCAGTATAGTCTCCCCACATTAGGTTGGCAGTATAGTCCCCCCACATTAGGTTGGCAGTATAGTCTCCCCACATTAGGTTGGCAGTATAGTCTCCCCACATTAGGTTGGCAGTATAGTCTCCCCACATTAGGTTGGCAGTATAGTCTCCCCACATTAGGTTGGCAGTATAGTCCCCCCACATTAGGCCCCGCATAGTCCCCCCACATTAGGCCCCCGCATAGTCCCCCACATTAGGCCCCGCATAGTCCCCCCACTTTAGGCCCCGCATAGTCCCCCCACATTAGGCCCCGCATAGTCCCCCCACATTAGGCCCTGCATAGTCCCCCCACATTAGGCCCCGCATAGTCCCCCCACATTAGGCCCCGCATAGTCCCCCCACATTAGGCCCCGTATAGTCCCCCCACATTAGGCCCCGTATAGTCCCCCCCACATTAGGCCCAGTATAGTCCCCCCACATTAGGCCCAGTATAGTCCCCCCCACATTAGGCCCAGTATAGTCCCCCCCACATTAAGCCCAGTATAGTCCCCCCCACATTAGGCCCAGTATAGTCCCCCCCACATTAGGCCCAGTATAGTCCCCCCCACATTAGGCCCAGTATAGTCCCCCCACATTAGGCCCAGTATAGTCCCCCCCACATTAGGCCCAGTATAGTCCCCCCACATTAGGCCCAGTATAGTCCCCCCACATTAGGCCCAGTATAGTCCCCCCACATTAGGCCCAGTATAGTCCCCCCACATTAGACCCCGCATAGTCCCCCCACATTAGGCCGCGTATAGTCCCCCCACATTAGGCCCCGTATAGTCCCTCCACATTAGGCCCCGCATAGTCCCCCCACATTAGACCCCGCATAGTCCCCCCACATTAGACCCCGTATAGTCCCCCCACATTAAGCCCCGTATAGTCCCCCCACATTAGGCCCCGTATATTCCCCCCACATTAGGCCCAGTATAGTCCCCCCACATTAGGCCCAGTATAGTCCCCCCCCACATTAGGCCCAGTATAGTCCCCCCCCCACATTAGGCCCAGTATAGTCCCCCCCCACATTAGGCCCAGTATAGTCCCCCCCACATTAGGCCCAGTATAGTCCCCCCACATTAGGCCCAGTATAGTCCCCCCCACATTAGGCCCAGTATAGTCCCCCCCACATTAGGCCCAGTATAGTCCCCCCCCACATTAGGCCCAGTATAGTCCCCCCCACATTAGGCCCAGTATAGTCCCCCCACATTAGGCCCAGTATAATCCCCCCACATTAGGCCCAGTATAGTCCCCCCACATTAGGCCCAGTATAGTCCCCCCCACATTAAGCCCAGTATAGTCCCCCCACATTAGGTGCAGATCCCCCACAAACATACAGCCTTCAGCCATACAGTGTATTACTGAAGGCTGTATGCCTGTGTACTGCCCCACTTCGGTGTTCCGAGCACCACTCCTCTGGTCTGGCTATACAAGTAGGTCCTAGGACCGGAGGAGCGGTGCTCGGAACACCAAAGGTGACGCGCCGCTGGTAACACTTACCAAGTTGACAGCGCGCGTCCTCCTCGCTGCTCCGGTCCTCTGCGATTGTTGCTATGGGCGCACGCATGGGATGTCAGTGACGTCCCTGCGTGCGCTACCTCCCGGCGGTCCCCGCGTTTTTAAAGTAAACGCGGGACCGCAGGGACTTAGAGGCATCCCTGTGTCCCAAAAGCAACTTTCGAGACACAGAGGTGTCCCCCGGCAAAAACACCCGGCGGGTGTTTTTCCCACGGCACATCTTACACTATGTCACGGCACACTAGTGTGCCGTGGCACAGTGGTTGAAAAACACTGGGTTAGTGAATGGTGGAGCCGGAGCTTACAGCTTCGGCTCCACCATGCTAGGGAGCGGGGGGGCAGCAATCTCGGGGGGGGGGGGGGGGGCAATTGCCCCGTTGCCCCCATCCCCCCCCCCCTGGATCCGCCACTGGCTGGGAGTTGTAGCTTTGAAATAGCTGGACAGACGTCTGTCGAAAGGGGGGAAAAAGCACCAAAAATAAAGCAATGTGGGCTTTGAAAAACACCATTTATATATTGTTTTTAATAACAGCCTAAGCCTAGGAACAAACACAATTCTTGTTTGATGTTTTTTCCTTTTTTTGCAAAAAAAAAACAAACATCAAAATCTTCCCCCTCATGTCTTTTCTCAGCTATCTTTGTGTTATTTTTGCTAAAAGCACTGGGGGGGGGGGGGGGGGGGGGGGGGGTCTTAGAGATTTATCAAAACCAGGGAAGAGGGAAAGTGGACCAGTTGCCCATAGCAACCAATCAGGTAGTTTCTTTCATTTTTAAAAAGGCCTCTGAAAAGTGAAAGAAGCGATCTGATTGGTTGCTATGGGCAACTGGTCCACTTGACCTCTGCACAGGTTTTCATACATCTGTCCCAATGTGTATTATTATTATCATCATCATCATCATCCTCCTCATCCTCATCCTCATCCTCATCAACCTCATCCTCCTCATCCTCATCCTCATCCTCAATTCAATCATCATCCTCATCCCCATCATCAATTCAATCATCATCCCCATCATCATCATCAATTCAATCATCATCCCCATCATCATCATCAATTCAATCATCATCCCCATCATCATCATCAATCCATCATCAATTCAATCATCATCCCCATCATCATCATCATCAATCCATCATCAGAAGTGTTTTTTCTTTGGTGTTTTTTTTCCCTCTGGCTTTTCTCATTACAAGTCATGTGATTCTTTCATCATTTGACTGAAGGATTTCTATAAAAAAAAATAGTGAGAAAATACCCCCCCCCCCCCCCCCGAAAAAAAAAAAAAAAAAAAACATGCTCTCGGCATCCCACAGATTTGATAGCCTAAAAACACCATAAAAGGATGAAGAAACCCCCATTAGTGTCTGGTGTTTCATATTACCCTATTGATTCCAACCTAACATGTGCCCGCAGCGAGCATGGTGTTTTTTATGACAAACACGCCAAGTGTAATCCCAGCTGAAATGAATGTTTTCACAATAGGTGTGAACAGGCTGCAGGCTGTGCTAGATATATTTGCATAGTTGCGGCATACAGCATGTGCAGCATTTATGTGGCGGCTTTCCGCTGGTATATATGGCTTTCTGTGCTGGTGAATGCAGCGGGCACTTACTGGTGGTTTTTTCCTAGCTGCAAAGTTTTGCTCCACAACCACTGCGGCTGGGACCAGGCTGACCGATCTAATGACCAAGATGCCGCAGTGAACGGCTTTCTTTCTGTGAAAGTTCTGGCGAACTACAATGCTCAGAAGAGGAGGAGCGCCATTGAGCTTTTGGAAAGAGAATTAGTTTGGAATGGTCAGGGCCATGTGCGTTTACAAAGCCCCCCGTGGTGCAAGAACAGTGGACCCCCCCACATGTGACCCCATTTTGGAAACTACACCCCTCACAGAATTTAATAAGGGGTGCAGTGAGTATTTACACCCCACAGATCTTTGGAACAGTAGGCTGTGCAAATGAAAAATTAAATTTTTCATTTTTACGGACCACTGTTCCAAAAATCTGTCAGACACCTGTGGGGCGTAAATTCTCAATGTACCCCTTATTACAGTACATGAGGGGTGTAGTTTCCAAAATGGGGTCACATGTGTCGGGGGTCCATTGTTCTGGCACTATGGGGGCTTTGTAAACACATGTGGCCTTCAATTCCGAACAAATTTTCTCTACAAAATCCCAATGGCGCTCCTTCTCTTCTGAGCATTGTAGTTCACCTGAAGAGCACTTTAAATTCACATATGGGGTATGTTTTTACTCAGAAGAGATGGGGTTACAAATTTTGGGGGGGCTTTTTTCCTATTTTCCCTTGTGAAAATGAAAATTTTAGGGTAACACCAGCATTTTAGTGAAAAAATATATTTTTTTTCATTTCCCATCCAACTTTAAAGAAAATTCATCAAACACCTGTGGGGTGTTCAGGCTCATTATACCCCTTGTCATGTTCGGTGAGGGGTGTAGTTTCCAAAATAGGGTCACATGTGGGTATTTATTTTTTTGCGTTTGTCAGAACCGCTGTACAATCAGCCACCCCTGTGCAAATCACCAATTTAGGCCTCAACGCTCTCATTCCTGAGCCTTGTTGTGAGCCCGCAGAGCATTTTTTGCTCACATCTGGGGTATTTCCGTACTCAGGAGAAATTGCGTTACAAATTTTGGGGGTGTTTTTTTCCTTTTACCGCTTGTGGAAATAAAAAGTATGGGGCAACACCAGCATGTTAGTGTAAATTTTTTTTTTTTTTTTTTTTACACTAACAGGCTGGTGTAGCCCCCAACTTTTCCTCTTCACAAGCGGTAAAAGGAAAGAAAGACCCCCAAAATTTGTAGTGCAATTTCTCCCGAGTACGGAGATACCCCATATGTGGCCCTAAACTGTTTCCTTGAAATACGACAGGGCTCCGAAGTGAGAGAGCGCCATGCGCATTTGAGGACTAAATTAGGGATTGCACAGGGGTGGACATAGGGGTATTCTACGCCAGTGATTCCCAAACAGGGTGCCTACAGCTGTTGCTAAACTCTCAGCATGTCTGGACAGTTAGTGGCTGTCCAGAAATGCTGGGAGTTGTTGTTTTGCAACAGCTGGAGGCTCCGTTTTGGAAACCCTGCCGTACAAGACGTTTTTAATTTTTTATTGGGGGGGGGACAGTGTAAGGGGGTGTACATGTAGTGTTTTACCCTTTATTATGTGTTAGTGTAGTGTAGTGTTTTTAGGGTACATTCACACTAGCGTGCTACGGTGAATTTCCCGCTAGGAGTTTGCGCTGCGGCAAAAAATTTGCCGCAGCCCAAACTTGAAGCAGGAAGTTTATTGTAAACCTGTCTGTGTGAATGTACCCTGTACATTCACATGGGGGGCAAACTTCCAGCTGTTTCAAAACTACAACTCCCAGCATGTACTGACAGACCGTGCATGCTGGTAGTTGTACTTTTGCAACAGCTGGAGGCACACTGGTTGGAAAACCCTCAGTTAGGTTCTGTTACCTAACTCAGTATTTTCCAACCAGTGTGCCTCCAGCTGTTGCAAAACTACAATTCCCAGCATGTACTAATCACCGAAGGGCATGCTGGGAGATGTAGTTATGCAACAGCAGGAGGTACCCAACTACAATTCCCAGCATGCCGAGACAGCTGTTTGCTTTCTGGGCATGCTGGGGATTGCAGTTTTGCAACATCTGGAGAGCTACAGTTTTTTGACCACTGCACAGTGATCTCCAAACTGTGGACCTCCAGATGTTGCAAAACTACAACTCCCAGCATGCCCAGACAACAAACAGCTATGTGGGCATGCTAGGAGTTGTAGTTTTGCAAGATCTGGAGGGATATAGTTTAGAGACCACTGTATAGTGGTCTCAAACTGCAGCCCTTCAGCTGTTGCAAAACTACATATTCCAGCATGCCCAAACAGCTGTCTGGGCATGCTGGGAGTTGCAGTTTTGCAACATCTGGAGGGCTACAGTTAGAGACCACAGTCTGATGACCCCCCTGGGCATTTGCGCGGGGTGCCTGCTGATTAATATCAGCAGTCACCCCGGCCCGGTCCCCGCCCGGCGCGCGGCGGGGACTGAAATTTCCACGGTCGTATGGATACGCCCTGGGTCCTTAAGTACCAGGACGTCAAAGCGTATCCATACGCCCTAGGTCCTTAAGTGGTTAAACATTAACCTTGAGGTTGGGGAAATTTGCCAGATTTGTAAATTATTTCTATTTAAAAATCTTAATCCTTCCAATACTTATCAGCTGCTGTATTCTACAGAGGAAGTTATTTTCTTTTTGGATTTCTTTCCAGTCTGACCACAGTGCTCTCTGCTGACACTCTTTTTATTAGAAAAATACAAAACTTATCAAATACAAAACACAAAGCAAGCTTAACCAGCTATAACATAAATAAGAAATACTCTAGAACCAAAAACAAAACCTCATAAACAAAACCCTGCCTAACCGGCCAGCCCAGCTTTACTAAGATACTAAAATACTAAGATATTAACCCCTTCCCGCAGAATGTCATTTATAAACGCCGGGTTGTGCAGTGCGTTCGCGCATCCCGACGTTTATAAATGACATTCAGTTAAGCCGGCGATGCGCAGCATCGCACGGGTTAACTGGCAGAAGTCCCGCTGTTTCCAGCAGGGGACAACTTCTGCTTCACCCCCAGGACCATCCATTGATGGTCCTGGTCAGCGATCACTGTGATTGGTCCCTGTGGACCAATCACAGTGATCTAGGGTGAAAGTTCAGATCCCGCGGCATAGGTGGGGGAACACGCGGGGACCGGCGGCCTTACCCGAACCAGCGGCGGGACCGAGGAGCAGCGCGGGACCGGCCACGTGGACGAGCAGCGACGGGACCGGCAGGTAAGTACATGGTCCTCAAAAGCAGCAGTGAAGATCTTCACTGCTGCTTCTAGGAGTCTGAAAACTACAACTCCCAGCATGCCTAGACAGCCTTTGGCTGTCTGGGCATGCTGGGAGTTGTAGTTTTGCAACATCTGGAGGGCCCCAGTTTGGAGACCATTGTATAATGGTCTCCAATCTGTGCTCTTCCAGCTGTTGCAAAACTACAACTCCCAGCATGCACTGACTGTCCAGACATGCTGGGATTTTTAGTTCAGCAACATCTGGCCCTTCAGATGTTGCCAAACTACAACTCCCAGCATGCCCTTCAGCTGTCTGGGCATGCTGGGAGTTGTAGTTTTGCAACAACTGGAGACACACTGGTTGGGAAACATTGTTTCTAACTCAGTGTTTCCTAACCTGTGTGCCTCCAGCTGTTGCAAAACTATAACTCCCAGCATGCACTAACAGACCATGCATGCTGGGAGTTGTAGTTTTGCAACATCTGGAGGGCCCCAGTTTGGAGACCATTGTATAATGGTCTGCAATCTGTGCTCTTCCAGCTGTTGCAAAACTGCAACTCCCAGTATGCACTGACTGTCCAGGAATGCTGGGAGTTTTAGTTCAGCAACATCTGGCCCTTCAGATGTTGCCGAAATACAACTCCCAGCATGCCTTTCAGCTGTCTGGGCATGCTGGGAGTTGTAGTTTTGCAACAACTGGAGACCCACTGGTTGGGAAACATTGTCTGTTTCTAACTCAGTGTTTCCTAACCCGTGTGCCTCCAGCTGTTGCAAAACTATAACTCCCAGCATGCAGTATGCAACAGACCATGCATGCTGGGAGTTGTGGTTTTGCAACAGCTGGTGCCCCCCCCTGTGAATGTACAGGGTACATTCACATGGGCGAGGCTTTTACAGTGGGTTTCTCGCTGCAAGTTTGAGATGCAGCAGATTTTGCGCTGGGAAACTCGCTGTAATCCCCCGCCCATGTGACTGTACCCTAAAATCACTACACTGCACCAACACAAAATAAAATAAAAAGTTAAAAACACTACATATACACGTACCCCTACACAGCCCCCCTCCCCCAATAAGAACGTCCGTTACACGACTGTTTCCAAAGCAGAGCCTCCAGCTGTTGAAAAACAACAACTCCCAATATTGCCGGACAGCCGTTGACTGTCCAGGCATGCTGGGAGTTTTGCAACAGCTGGAGGCACCCTGTTTGGGAATCACTGGCGTAGAATACCCCTATGTCCACCTCTATGCAAATCCCTAATTTAGGCCTCAAATGCACATGGCGCTCTCACTTTGGAGCCCTGTCGTATTTCAAGGCAATAGTTTAGGGTCACATATGGGGTATCGCCGTACTCGGGAGAAATTGCATTACAAGGTTTGGGGCGTATTTTCTTCTTTAACCCTGAAAAGGAAATGTTGGGGTCTACACCAGAATGTTAGTGTAAAAAATTTAAATTTTTTACACTAACATGCTGATGTTGCCCTATACTTTACATTTTCACAAGAGGTAAAAGGGAAAAAAGCCCCCCAAAATTTGTAACGCAATTTCTCCTGACTACGGAGATACTCCATATGTGGGCGCAAAGTGCTCTGGGGGCGCACAACAAGGCCCAGAAGGGAGAGCGCACCATGTACATTTGAGGTGATTTGCACAGGGGTGGCTGATTGTTACAGCGGTTTTGACAAACGCAAAAAAATCAAAACCCCACATGTGACCCCATTTCGGAAACGACACCCCTCAGGGAATGTAATGAGGGGTGCAGTGAGAATTTACCCCCCAGAGGTGTCTGACGGATCTTTGGAACAGTGGTCCGTGAAAATGAAAACTTGTACAGCCCACTGTTCCAAAGATCTGTCAGACACCAGTGGGGGGCAAATTCTCACTGTACCCCTTGTTACGTTCCTCAAGGGGTCTAGTTTCCAAAATGGTATGCCATGTGTTTTTTTTTTGCTGTCCTGGCACCATAGGGGCTTCCTAAATGCGACATGCTCCCCGAGCAAAATTTGCTCTCAAAAAGCCAAATATGACTCCTTCTCTTCTGAGCATTGTAGTTCGCCCATAGTGCACTTCAGGTCAACTTATGGGGTACCTCCATACTTGGGGGGTATTTCCTGCTATTAACCCTTGGAAAAATGTGAAATTTGGGGGGAAATACACAT
Organism: Hyla sarda; assembly: GCF_029499605.1. Classification (NCBI taxonomy): domain Eukaryota; kingdom Metazoa; phylum Chordata; class Amphibia; order Anura; family Hylidae; genus Hyla; species Hyla sarda. Next base: position 288,320 of record NW_026607613.1, read on the forward strand.
TTTAGTGAAAAAAATTAAAAAATTTTTACAGATGCAAAAGTCGTGAGACACCTGTAGGGTTTTAAGGCTCACTTTATTCCTTGTTATGTTCCTCAAGGGGTCTAGTTTCCAAAATGGTATGCCATGTGAGGTTTTTTTGCTGTTCTGGCACCATAGGGGCTTCCTAAATGCAACATGCCCCCCAAAAACCATTTCAATAAAACATACTCTCCAAAATCCCCTTGTCGCTCTTTCCCTTCTGAGCCCTCTACTGCGCCCGCCGAACACTTTACATACACATATGAGGTATGTGCTTACTCAAGAGAAATTGGGCTACAAATATAAGTATACATTTTCTCCTTTTACCCCTTGTAAAAATTCAAAAATTGGGTCTACAAGAACATGCGAGTGTAAAAAATGAAGATTGTGAATTTTCTCCTTCACTTTGCTTCTATTCCTGTGAAACACCTAAAGGGTTAAAATGATGACTGAATGTCATTTTGAATACTTTGGGGGGTGCAGTTTTTATAATGGGGTCTTTTGTGGGGTATTTCTAATATGAAGACCCTTCAAATCCACTTCAAATCTGAACTGGTCCCTGAAAAATAGTGAGTTTGAAAATTGCTGCTGAACTTTGAAGTCCTCTGGTGTCTTCCAAAAGTAGAAACTCGTCACTTCTATGATGCAAACATAAAGTAGACATATTGTATATGTGAATAAAAAATTTTTTTATTTGTAATATACATTTTCCTTACAAGCAGAGAGCTTCAAAGTTAGAAAAATGCAAAATTTTCAAATTTTTCATCAAATTTTAGGATTTTTCACCAGGAAAGGATGTAAGTTACCACAAAAATTTACCACCATGTTAAAGTAGAATATGTCACGAAAACACAATCTCGGAATCAGAATGATAACTAAAAGCATTCCAGAGTTACTAATGTTTAAAGTGACAGTGGTCAGATGTGCAAAAAACGCTCTGGTCCTTAAGGCAAAAATGGGCTTGGTCCTGAAGGGGTTAAAATATGCCCAAAATATCTAATCAAACACTCACACGCTTACCGAAAATGAACATAAGAAAAATAAATAAATAAATAAAATAGCACAACTTGGCTTGTCAAAATATAAACATAAAAGTTATCATTACCCGACTATAACTCAAAACCATCCATACTTGGGAACACGCAACAAGAAAACTAAACAGAAAAGTAGCAAGCACACCTAAAAAAAATAAAAAAAAATTAAAATAAATAAAAAATAATTATTGTATGTTTTTTTACATTTTATTTTTTTATATATTTTTTTATTTATTTTTTTACATTTTTTAGATTTTTTGTTAATCTATATATATAAATATTTTTTTTTCTTCTCATATATTAAAAAAAAAAAAAAAAAAATAAAAATTACAAAAAAAAAATTATATTTTAATAATAATAAAAATAATCAAAATAATCATATCTAATGAAAGGACTAATGAAAATACCAAGGAAAACATAAAAAAAGACCAAATAACTGAAATAAACGAAATAAACCACATATCAACACAACAACTGGTCCGGCTACCATAACGCTATAACATGAAACAATATGAAACAATATAGATATAACACAATATAGGTACAAAATTACTAAATTTACTATATAAATAAAATATAATATAAACAAAATATATGCACTACAGAAAACACCTACAAAATCAATAGAAAACCCTAGGAAAAACCCTACACTAAAACTGTACCCTCACCCACACCACCCCTCCTGTACATGGGTCAGAGTCCATACCGTTCTTACAGTTCACAAAGTCCAGTCCTTAACTGACCCATGTCAGGTTCCCCAAAGATGAACACCACCACCCACAAGCACACCCTCCCCACCTAGCACTCCTCCCAACCAACTTATACACAAACTTATACACACTGAACCACAACCCACTTTAGGCCCAAGTTTGGTCGCCTGTAAGCCCTTCATACCATATCAGCTTAAAAACAAAACAAAAAGCTAGCGTGCACATGCATTAGCCCTCCACCAGGAAGAAGGATGGCAGACTTGATACATTCAAAATAATTTTACACTCTTTCCCTAACTCCCCCTACAATTTTCCCTAATCCTATCCCTCCATTCAAACTAACCCTGTTCTCATCCTATTTCTATCCCTATAACACCGTCCCTAACCAAAATAAAGGTACTCTACCTAAAAGGTCTAGTACCTAGGGCACATCAAAAGAAAACCCTCTCCATAGGAGAGAAGCCCTACTGTTACCAAGACTGCCATACTCCAAAGACCTGATCTTCCCGAGGTCACCGGTGATGTTCCTACAGACCTCCACCTCGGAGAGGATTTTCTGTTGGGTCGACACTAAACACCGTGCATTCCACGTGTAGTACCTAATTACTAAACTAACTAAGAATAAAGTGCCCCGATCTCGGCCACCCAGGTTCCTGAATGCCCCATAAGCCCACTCCGGATAGGTAAGGCCGGCAAGTTGACTCCAAAGAAGGTGTTGGTTAAGAACACCACAGGGTTTACCATAGATAAACCCCCTAGTCTCCTCGTGCGGTACGTAACCTCCCTCTTGACTAGGTTCCTCCTGTTTCCCCATAACAGTTGGAAAAACAGGCTGTAGATTCTAATGTAGTAAGCTTCTGGCAAGATACATACGCTGCAGATAGATAAACAAGGGAGCAGGTACGATTTGATCAGGTGTACCCTTTCCCTGAGGGTCATAGACCAACCCTTCCATTGGTCCACCTTCTGAGCGGCATCCTGGAGCTTACCATCCCAGTTTTTGGTGGGATAATCATCCTGGCCGAATATGATGCCCAAAACTTTTGCTGACTCTTGGGGCCCGGGAAGAGTGTCCGGGAGATCTCCCCCTCCCAGCCATAGACTCTCACACTTATCTCGGTTGATCTTAGACCCAGATGCCTAGCGGTCCACTTCCGACATCACCACATCGACCTCCTCTCGCGAGGAGACAAAAATAGTGACATCGTCAGCGTACGCCACCACTCTCTGGGCGACATCCAGCTCCGCCAGACTCATCCTGACTCCCGCCAATGGCCCACAATCTACCCTCCGGACGAAGGGATCGATCGCAAACACGTATAAAAGCAGGCTCAAAGGAAAACCCTGACGGACTCCGGACCCCACCTCAAAACAGCGGCCAGACCTACCGTTGACCAATGGGAAACTCTGTGCCCCTGCATACAAGATCTTAAGCCAATTAACAAAAGTACTCGGTAAGCCATATCTCAGGAGGACGGACCAGAGGTACTCGTGGTTCACCCGATCAAACGCTTTGGCCTGATCCAGGGATAGCAAGTATCCCTTCCAGAAACCCGCACTACTCCGCTCCACTGCCTCCCTGACACTAAGGACCGCACTTAAGGTGCTTCGGCCTGGAACAGAGCAGTGCTGAGCCCCCGAAAGGAGGGGGAGGAGATGGTATCGAGGACGAGGTACCGGTTTGACAGGTCAACCAGAGGGGGGGCAGTCAGGCTTCCGTTTTGGACCTGGCCCGTAGTACAAGGAGCAGATGACTCTGACCTCTTCTTTCTCCCTTTCCTTTTGCCCTTATCTTTCTTTTTAGGCCTCTCCCCACTATCCTCATCCACACTTTCATAGTGGGAGGAATCAGAAGGGTCGGCCATATTGCCATCCTCTTTGCGCAGTCTCCTGATCTCCTCATCTAGCACGTTCTCCTCCAGGGCTTCAGCAGTTACAGGGCCAGCTTCAGGAGCAGGGGCTGAAGCTACCCCCGCCACCTGGGCACTCTCCAGCTCCCTACTCCTTCGACGATTTTCCTCCCGCCTTAGTTTGGCGGGGCCCTTTTTCCTCCTCACTAGCCCTGGTGCGCCCCCATCCCTGCTCGTACCCTCCCCAGCCGAGGCAACTTCACAGCTCTCCTCAGCCAGAGCGGCCGCCGCACGGGTGAAGGCCCGAGGACACCACACAGGTGGCACCGGATCTGCCGACAGGATGCGGCCAGATGACCCACCCCACCACACAAAGCGCAGACCTGCACAGTACAGGCTGCGCTAAAGTGGGTGGGGCTGTAAAAGACCTTAGGCTGCCCCTGGTAGAAGACCTGACTCCTATCACGTCCAAGGAAGGCGGCTGACGGAATGTGGGCAACCGTACTGCCTGAACGCTTGAGTTTGACGGAAAACGTCCAGGCCCCAGACCAGATCCCGTGCTCATCAAAGTTTTTCTTGGGCATGTCCGTCACATCCCCATACCGACCAAGCCAGGTCATGATGTCATAACAAGAAAGCGACTCGTTACGGGTCAAAACGGTCACTTTCTTGACAGAGTTCTGACGGGAAATCGCCTTTACGGCGAAATCCCGCCAGCCGGGCTCGTTCTTCGCCACTTCATAGTTTGACCAGAAGAGTTCAAGACCCTCTGGCCGAACGAAACTGACGTCAAACTCAGACGAACCGTAGGGGTGAATCAGGGCAAAGATGTCACTCGCCCTGAATTCCATCTGAAGGAGGAGCTCAACCATTTAGCGCGTGCTGGACACGCATCCTCGCCCCTCCAAATCAGACGGACCACATTCCTACGGTTATTGTCCTGCCCGGGTGTCGGGAGGGACCAGACCACCTCCCCATTCCGCTCTCGGAAAGCCCCCAAACCGTGTCTCTCTATCCAGAAAGACAGGTCGACCTCACCCCTTCCCTCTACCTGGATCGACCTGTCACCCCTGCGTAAAGCCTCCAGGAGGCGCTGTTGCAAATGGCCCCCAGGGCCGGCCAGAGACAGGGACCCCCTGAACCCCCGGCAGTGACATTGGCATAGCTCCTAGGAGCAGTCACTACCGGGGGGGGTAGCCAGACCAGACCCAGAACCAGACCCAGAACTACTAATACCACCATTCGCACCACCACTCTCATCCACACCAGACTTACCATTTAAAACACTACCACTCCCACCAATATTTACTCCACTGACACTCCCACATACACTCCTCTCATCCACAACACTACCACACTCAGCATTCACCCACCCTGCACTCTTGACCTGACTAATAGATTCTGGGCTGGCTGGGAGTTGTAGTATTGCTGGCTTCAGAATGGTCTTTTTCTCTGCTGCTGCTGCTGCTGGGGTCGACACCGATGGCTCCTCCTCCATGGCTGATGTTATTATCAGAGTCTGAGACTGCCCCATCGGGCGCACCCCAGCTCCTCCCACAATGCCAGCACCTGCCTTGCCCGACCGCACGGGCTCTGCGGATGATTCCGGCACCCGGACACTCCCCCCCCCTCACAGAGGAGTGCCCCGCAGTGCCCACAGAACACACTATACTCGGAGGACCGCCCCCCGAGCACATGGACCTACCACTCTCTGCCACCAGCACCCGGACACTCCCCCCCCTCACAGGGGAGTGCCCTGCAGTGCCGGTAGTGCCCACAGAACTCAGGGAACCTCCCCCCGAGCACACGGCGGCATAGCTCGCCTCTGGAACTTGGACACGCCCCCCGCCACCCTGGGGCGGTCCTGCAGTGCCAGAGCTGCCCACCATGAGCCCATCCTGCCCCTCCCTACCGGCAGGATGGGTGGGCTTCACGTCTATTGCATCCACAACCTTTACGGACGCCATGCTGTACCCCCCATGCTGGCTCCGTTCCACCACAGAAACGGGGTCTGGCAGTCTGGGGGGCCCAGCAGCCTGAACCAGCTTTGCAGCTGGCCCAGATTGCTGGAAAGGAACAAAGACATACTGCACAGTTTCCTGCATCTTATGTTTCTTAGCTTTATGCTTAACTGCCACATCCTCACATGGGTTTTCTCCAAAAGTGAAATTCTGGAGGTGGGCTGGGGACTCCTGTAACACTATAGCCCTCAGCAATTCCCCAGCCTCACTCTCCACATCATCCTCCTCGCTATCAGTAAGTGGAAGTGCCACCTGTGCCGGCTCAATGTAGCTGTCCTGGGTGGTATGGGCTACAGGCACAGCATCTTTCTCCACAACTGCACTTTCCACCACCTTCTCCTCTTCCTCACCACCATCCTCACTTTCTTCACCGCCACTACTCTCCCCATCATCCACCTCCACCTTACCTGGGGATTTCATGGCGGCAAACTGATCCTCGTTGATCAGCTTCTCCCGGAAGAGGCCGCTCCCTTCAATGATCTCTGCCCTCCGCATCTCTAATTTCACAATTTCACTTTTCAGCGCTGAGATCCTTTTCTTTAATTCTGGATGGTTCTTTTTGGACCCCGTATTTGCCAGATTCTGAGACACCCGTAGATTCTCTCTGGCCATCTTCAGCTCCTTGCCGCACTGGTCGTACTCCGCAAACCTTGCGGCCATGCAAGAGCAGTAGGTCTCGCTGGACTCTTTGGGCTCTCTCTCAGCCCACAACTCCACACTTTTCCTCCTCACCTTCTTTCTACCAGATCTCTGGCTGGCACACTTTGCCGGAGGAGCAGAGCCTGCATTGCTGCAGACTCTGCTAGATCTTCTTCCTCCGGCCGGAACATTGGCTGTTGCAGTTTTCTCTCCACTCCCCGCCAGCCTGGAAGAACGAGGAGTGGAGGCCCGAGACTCCATACAGGGAGGCTCTCCTAAGGATCCTGCCACGCTCCTGGGAAAAGCTCATGTAACACCTGCTGCTTTGCCTCTGGAAGTCTGGAGGAGCTCAGAAAGGGACACACCCGCTCGCTGCACACACTGAACTTCTCTGGACTACAGGAAGTGCGCTCTGCTGACACCTCTGTCCATGTCAGGAACTGTCCGGAGTAGGAGAAGTTTACTATGGAGATTTGCTCCTACTCACAGAGAGCACTGTAGTCAGACCAAAAAGAACTTTACAACTTCCTCTGTAGCATACGGCAGCTGATAAGTACTGTAAGGATTAAGATTTTTAAGAAGTAATTTACAAATCTGTTTAACTTTCTGGCACCAGTTGATTTAAAAAAATAAAATAATGTTTTCCCCCGGAGTACCCCTTTTACGTAACACCTGTAAATTCTGCACTACGAATATCACCAGCCACTGAAGAGAGAGGTCATCCAACAACTGAATTCCCAAAAAAATCAGCCACTAAATCCCTCAAGCAACCGTTCAGCCCCAGTCCAGAACCATCTGACCGGACCACAGGGACCAGTGTGGAGGAGAACAGTGTCCAGGCTGTGAAAGAGAAGAACACTGGAGCAGCCAGATACACTGACTCTAAGGCTGAGCCTCATATTTCTACCGAAGCTGCAGAGTTATAGGGGAACTGTAAAAATGAAAGTACTACAACCCCCAGTGTGGTCAGTCTGTGCCCCCCTAAGGGTTAGGGTTGGAGGAGGCACAGGTTGTACAGACACACTACAATGGGAGTTGTAGTACTGTAGTTGTTAAAGAAAAAAAAGATGTTTTCATCAGGTTGCCCATAGCAACCAATCAGATTGCTTCTTTCATTCTTGAGAAGACCTCTGAAAAATAAAAGAAGTGATCTGATTGGTTGCTAAGAGCAACTGGACAACATTTCCTCTCCACAGGTACATTTCCCCGATTGTCTTCATATTTAGGATGAGAATCTACTGACAAAGTGAGTAGCCAACCATTTCTGGGCATAAAACTCTGTAAGAGACAGCAGTCTGGGGGCGTCTGTGGTGGACATGAAGGAAGGGGGGGGGTCCAGGGAAATTGAGATTTGACGTCTGCAGCGCGCTTCTCACTGAGCAACGGGTCTCATCCCAGGTATTGCAGGGAGACCCCCCACGATCAGCTACTTATCCCATAACCCATGGATAGGGGATAAGTTAATTTTTGCCATAGTTCTCCTTTAATTGGCCAGAACACACCCAAAATCGGTCCCAGCCAAACATTGCTTCATGTCCTGTCATTTCTCCCAGCTGTTCTTTTTCTACCTGCTTGTAAGGCATGCCTACACTCTCTAATTCTTTAAAGTGGTACTCCGCCCCTAGATATCTTATCCCCTACCTTAAGGATAGGACAAAAGATGACTGATCACTGGGACCCCCGTGATCTCCATGCAGCACCCGGCGTTCCAAATAATATATTTAGAACTCTGGGTTCTCGTGGTGCGGGTCGTGACCTCACGCCACGCCCTTTCCATTTATGTCTATGGGAGGTGGTGTGATGTCACAAGAAGGTGTGACATGATGTCACGAATCCCACCACAGGAACCAGTGATCTAAACATACTATTTAGAATTTTGGTTGCTGCATGGAGATTGCTGGGGTCCCAGCAGCAGGATCCCCTTGATCAGACATCTTATCCCCTATCCTTTACATAGGGGATAAGATATCTAGAGGCGGAGTACCCCTTTAAGGGACAGTTCATGTACCCAAAAGTTGCTCCTTTGCAACCGTATGACCCCTAGCAAGTTCCCTGCATGAGTCCCATTCATCAGAAAAAGGCTTGTGCATGGAACTTGCTGGGTGTTCTACGTTTGCCTCATAAACTGCACCACCTAGCACCAGTTGCCTCTCTCCGCACCGCATTATGCAGATCGTGCAGGAGAGCAGCTTTGGTCATCCATGTTTTGCTAACTCTATTTTCACACACAGAAATAAATAAATGAGTCGAACAAGTCAAAGAACAGTTTAAAAAAAGGGGAACTTTATTTATTATTTATTAAAATGTTTGTGTAGGGGACTTTTTGTAACCTCCCATCACTCACAAAGAGCGTACAGTAACTTATACTCAGGACAGGAAAAACCTCCAGAGGGGAGGAAACCTGTAGGGAATCCATGGCTACTGTATGGCCCTTCCTCTGGGCATACTAAAGGAGGTTACCTCTATAATTTGGGCAAATGTTTCTGTGTATGTGCATGATTCCTAGGCCTGTGCCTTCATCCAACGTCTTGCTGTAGGTCCCGAAATGCTACTCCATGTCCTGGAAATAGTGCATCTAAGATAGGGGACAAAAAAGATAGATTATTTACATGTTTATCATAGAAATACACATGGAACTGCACTAAAGACCTTTTGGACAAAACAATGTAACACTTACCAGTCACAGTCATGTGCATGACTTTGCATTCCCGTGTCCCTACACAGTGTCCAGCACCGGCCCCTCACTGATGAACAGGACCAGTGTTATTTCTGGGGCTATGCCTTCATCCAACGTCTTGCTGTAGGTCCGGAAATGCTACTCCATGTCCTGGAGATAGTGCATCTAAGATAAGAAAAAAAAGATAAATTATTTACATGTTTATCATAGAAATACACATGGAACTGCACTAAAGATCTTTTGGACACAACAATGTAACACTTACCAGTCACAGTCATGTGTATGACTTTGCATTCCCGCGTCCCTACACAGTGTCCAGCACCGGCCCCTCACTGATGGAGAATGAACAGGAGCCGTGTTATTTCTGCTCAGTGCTGCTCTTTGGTGGACAATGGTTATGACATCACATGTGTGACACGCTGTTACCTCCTGGGAGTTCTATTTCAGTAGTGCTGCTCTCTGATTGGCTGAAAATAAAAAAAGCTTTCTAATATATTCTGTATGTCTGTTATCTAAGGTTTTTGACAAATTTTATTAAAATGGCGCCACTCCCTGTGGGTGCGTTATATTTGTTTCTCCTAACCAGACATTCTGTATATGTAATATCATTTGGTGGCCCCTACAGCCTGGGCCCATAGGTTTCTTACATAGATCAATGCTACTCCGGTAGGCTCAATGAGCAGCGCTGGTCGCCGGGACGTCTGACGAATGACGTCCCTGACGTTGCGGTCTGGAGCGAAGGATGTCACTAGTCAGACGTCCCAGCAGCCATTGATTTAAAGTGGTCGTGGCTCCTGCTGCCAGTTCAAGATCAGACACCATGGCCCTAGATTGACATACTGCAACACCGATCCCCTTTGCCTGTTGCAAAACTACAACTCTCAGCCTTAGGCTGTCAGGGCATGCTGGGAGTTGTAGCTTTGCAATAGCTGGACAGACGTCTGTCGAAAGGGGGGAAAAAGCACCAAAAATAAAGCAATGTGGGCTTTGAAAAACACCATTTATATGTTGTTTTTAATCACAGCCTAAGCCTAGGAACAAACACAATTCTTGTTTGATGTTTTGTTTTTTTTTTGCAAAAAACAAACAAACATCAAAATCTTCCCCCTCATTTCTTTTCTCAGCTATCTTTGTATTATTTTTGCTAAAAGCACTGGGGGGGGGGGGGGGGGGGGGTCTTAGAGATTTATCAAAACCAGGGAAGAGGGAAAGTGGACCAGTTGCCCATAGCAACCAATCAGGTAGTTTCTTTCATTTTTAAAAAGGCCTCTGAAAAGTGAAAGAAGCGATCTGATTGGTTGCTATGGGCAACTGGTCCACTTGACCTCTGCACAGGTTTTCATACATCTGTCCCAATGTGTATTATTATTATCATCATCATCATCATCATTATTATTATTATTATTATTATGGGAAGTGTTTTTTCTTTGGTGTTTTTTTCCCCCTCTGGCTTTTCTCATTACAAGTCATGTGATTCTTTCATCATTTGACTGAAAAAATTGTGAGAAAATACCCCCCCCCCCCCCCAAAAAAAAACATGCTCTCGGCATCCCACAGATTTGATAGCCTAAAAACACCATAAAAGGATGAAGAAATCCCCATTAGTGTCTGGTGTTTCATATTACCCTATTGATTCCAACCTAACATGTGCCCGCAGCGAGCATGGTGTTTTTTATGACAAACACGCCAAGTGTAATCCCAGCTGAAATGAATGTTTTCACAATAGGTGTGAACAGGCTGCAGGCTGTGCTAGATATATTTGCATAGTTGCGGCATACAGCATGTGCAGCATTTATGTGGCGGCTTTCCGCTGGCATATATGGCTTTCTGTACTGGTGAATGCAGCGGGCACTTACTGGTGGTTTTTTCCTAGCTGCATAGTTTTGCTCCACAACCACTGCGGCTGGGACCAGGCTGACCGATCTAATGACCAAGATGCCGCAGTGAACGGCTTTCTTTCTGTGAAAGTTCTGGCGAACTACAATGCTCAGAAGAGGAGGAGCGCCATTGAGCTTTTGAAAAGAGAATTAGTTTGGAATGGTCAGGGCCATTGGCGTTTACAAAGCCCCCCGTGGTGCCAGAACAGTGGACCCCCCCACATGTGACCCCATTTTGTAAACTACACCCCTCACAGAATTTAATAAGGGGTGCAGTGAGTATTTACACCCCACAGCTCTTTGGAACAGTGGGCTGTGCAAATTAAAAATTTAATTTTTCATTTTTACGGACCACTGTTCCAAAAATCTGTCAGACACCTGTGGGGCGTAAATTCTCAATGTACCCCTTATTACATTACGTGAGGGGTGTAGTTTCCAAAATGGGGTCACATGTGTCGGGGGTCCATTGTTCTGGCACTATGGGGGCTTTGTAAACACATGTGGCCTTCAATTCCGGACAAATTTTCTCAACAAAATCCCAATGGCGCTACTTCTCTTCGGAGCATTGTAGTTCGCCCGCAGAGCACTTTAAATTCACATATGGGGTATGTTCTTACTCAGAAGAGATGGGGTTACAAATTTGGGGGAAGCTTTTTTCCTATTTTCCTTTGTGAAAATGAAAAATTTAGGGTAACACCAGCATTTTAGTGAAATTTTTTTTTTTTTTTCATTTTCCCATCCAACTTTAATGAAAATTCATCAAACACCTGTGGGGTGTTCAGGCTCATTATACCCCTTGTCACGTTCGGTGAGGGGTGTAGTTTCCAAAATGGGGTCACATGTGGGTATTTTTTT